>NC_056741.1:44291874-44334374 GCF_019279795.1 Protopterus annectens
CTACTCAGTTTCATACAGACTCCTCAGAGGTGACCTCTGCCTAGCATATAAAGCAATCTCAGACCCCACCTTGATGGGACTGCTGCATATCCGCAAGTCAAACTCCACTCAAGTAACCCGCACGAGCCACCTCAACCTGGTCTGTTACATCAATAAGACTTGTTAGTGGGACAGATTTGTGTCCCAGAGAGTCCCCCATCTGAGGAATAGACTCCCTCTCCACGTCAAGCAGAGTACCTCATTATCCCTTTTTAAGCACAACCTGGGTAACTGGATGGGAAACAGAAAATACACCGCTGAGATTCCACGCGTGTCCCTGCTGGACAGGAGCTTTGTGTGCTGACTTGTCTAAACATAGGCTAAACTCTTGGCTAGGCTTATAAGGGCCTCAGGGCTAGTAGCCTAGTAACTTCCTATGATCCTGTGATCCTATGAGAGTGGGTCAGGAGGGGTGATGTTCTGAGAACAGGTCAACAGTAATGACATGGACAGAGACAGTGCATAAAGAGAGATGATACAGGAGACAGAATGGGTCCGGAAGGATTACTCAGACACAGCAGATTAGGAGGGATGATGTGGAGAGAATGGGTCGGGAGGAGTGATATATACAGAGTGGATCAAGAGGAGAGAGAGTTGGCCAGGAGGAATAAAAAGAGAAAGCAGTTTAGGAGGGATAACATGGAAAGAGCATGGGGGGGGGGTTCATGAACTGAGTGGTTCAAAAGAGACAGGTGAAGACTGGGAAGAAAAATTTGGAGAAGCATATAATTGTAATGTATACCTAAAGGACTGTTCCAGAAATAAAAAAGGCTTCTGCTGCTTTAGCTGTAGAGAGCTAAGCCTTAGAGGCAGCTTCCACAATGTGACATGCTGCAAGATCTCTTTTTTTGTTTGTTTCGGTTGCAGGGAAGGTGCATCCTAACACACACTAGTTCTGGGACAAGGCTATATCTCTTTTAGGCTTAATTCTAAAAGATATGTGAACGCTTGACATACTAAAACTGAATCTATGCATTATGTCTTCTTGGAAGCAGATAAGATGTTACTGAAATTATGTGATTGTTCTGTGAAAAAAACAAATAAGTAATACTGTGTGGAAGTTTTTTCTATGTACAATGTGACCATTAACAGAAAAAAGCTAGTACAGTTTTGTTGTGTAATTGTTCTGTTGATGAAAGACAAATATTGATGGAACAAGCCAAACACCGCAAAGTGCAAAGTGAATTTATGTAAATTTGTTTGTTGCGGGCTTTTTCCAAAAACAGGGCATTGGTGATGTACAGCATTGCTCAATGTTATGAAAGAGAAAGTTTACAATTTAACAAAACAAAAGTCTTTGAAAATTAATAGCTATTTACATCAGTATCATGGGCAGCTGAAGTCACTTTATGCTTGTGGTAAAAGGAGGTAATTTAATGACGCAATTAAAGCAAACCACTGTGAAGACCATGCCCAAAAAGTATACAAGTGAAGAAAAAAATAAAAAAATGTACTAATTGTGAGGGTGCAGCTCATTTTGCCCCAGGTGAGTTTGTTTGTTTTGTGTGTTTGTGTGTGTGTGTGTGTGTGTGTGTGTGTGTGTGTGCGTGTGTGTGTGCGTGTGTGTGCGTGTGTGTGCGTGTGTGTGTGTGTGTGTGTGTGTGTGTGTGTGTGTCTGTGTGCATGTGTGTGTGTTATTGTGCATATGCATATGTGTGTGTGTGTGTGTGTGTAAAAAACTCAGCAGTTTTGAATGAACATTCAGTAGGTTTCACTGAGGAAAGTTATAAGGAATTTGTGATGGAGGTGTCTCAGACTAAAAGTATGCTAAACAGAGAAGACATATATATTGTTTTAATTTCAGTGGAAAACGTTTGTATCAAAGGAGTGTGATCTTGGTTTGATTTTTAATGACTAACTCTTAAAGACCCTGGTTCTACTGTTTTCAAGTCCTCATTTTACCATCTACAGCAAATTAGTCATATCAAACACCTAATTCCTGCTGGTGTTCTTCCACCTGTAGTTCATGCTTTAGTGTCTTCATGCCTAGTCTATTGTAATTCCCTTTACATTGGTCTACATAACACTGATTTATCACATTTTCAATTTGCGCAAAATTCTGCATCTCACATTTTGGCAAGGGTCTCACATTACCATCATATTCTTCCAAAATTACATAACCTGGACTGGCTCCCATTAAAACAGTGGATTATTTTAAGAGTTTGGTTATGGTGTATCTTGCTCTTCCTAACCTTGGCCCTCTTTATTTAAAAGACCTCTTGCAGTTTTACACCAACAGTCAGCCACTGCATTCCATACCTCTCAACTGTCCAGATTTTTGCCTCATACTTTTGGTCTGTTCCTCATAAAATTTATGGTTTTCTGGCAAATCACTGGGATGATCTGAGGACTGACGTTACCAAATAATGACATACATTTGAGCTTCAGACTTCAAATCCTTCAAAAAATGTATAATACAAACCCTGTTGCTCTAATAACTTTCTAAGTTTATAAGAGCAGTATTTAAAATCTGTCCCTTAATCTCCCCATTTTCTCAGGCTTTGTCCAAGATTTGGGCTGAGAGGTATGCTTCATTCCAATTCTGTGGAACTGCTTGTTCTTTCTCCTATAATCTTGTCATTTCCTATAGAATCTTCTTCCCAGGTGGCTTTGAGACTTGACTACACTGGAAAGTCTTAAAAGGGGCCTTAAATCAAATTTGTTTCAGCTTACTTTTAATTAAACTTTTTATCTTTTGTGTTCTACATTTGTATTGCCTATTTTTCTTTAAAAATTTAAGTCTTTTTTTTGCATTCAATATTTTTATTTTATATTTAAAACAAACTACAACAATATAGATATAAACTTTTTACAAATAAAGTATAACAATATAATTTCAAAAAAAGAAATAAACTATTTACAATATATACAAATTGCTTGAGAGTAAATTAAAAGCAATTAAAATGCAAATATCTAGTATAACAAATTAATTTATAATGAAAAAAATCAGTGAGGCCATTTTTTGCCAAGGGTTATCTTTACGTTTGTTAGGACAGCTGCTATTCTTTCTGGTTGCTATTTCTTTGTTAGCAGTATCTTTTAAAGATACAAGAAATTCTTCAAATTGAGGAGGCAAAGATTTCTTCCAGTTTCTTGTGATGACCTTTCTGGCTACAGCAAGAATTGTCCAAGTTAAGTAAAAAAATATATATTTTTTCAGATTTTTAATCTCTAAAACATTAAATAGGGTAAGGTCTTTCGTAAGAATAAAAGAATCAGACCATATTGCTTTAAATAAATATTGCATATTTCGCCAAAAATTCAAATAACATTGAACAGTCATGAAAAATGTGAGATCAGTTGACATTACATTGTTTTTACATCTCCAACAGTCAACTACAGAATTTTTATTAAACTTGGCTGCTCTATTAGGAGACAATAAAGCTCTAAAAATGAATTCCCAAGTAAATATTCTCCAGTTCAAAGGCCAGGAGGTTTTTGAAATAGAAAGAATAAGCTGTTTTTTATTTTGCTCAGTAAAGTAGTTAGATTTTTTTGTGAAGAAATTCCATAATTGATCATTCAAATTACTATAATCAATTTCTAACATTGAGTCTATTGTTGGAACACAGTTATTAATTTCATGATCTTTATAGATAATATTTAGAAATTTTAACAATTGTATTTACTCATAAGAGGTTCTCCGGTTCGATCCTCAGCCGGGGTGCCTTCTGTGCAGAGTCTGCATGTCCTCCCTGTGGTCACGTGGGTTTCCTCTGGGTGCTCCGGTTTTCTCTCACATCCCAAATACATGCTGTAGGTGGATTGGACACTCTAAATTGGCCCTAGGTGTGAGTGCATGCATGTGTGTGCCTTCTGTGGAAGGTTGGGCGCCGCGCTGGCAACTTGACACCGTAAAACTTCACTGCCAATCACGAGTGGACAGGTGATCGGCTGTGTCGACCCCTAACCGGGAAAAGCAGAAAGAAGAGGAAGAAGAAGAAGTGAAATTTATTTACTCATAGTATTAGAAGTATGAGAAAATGTATTATGAATTAAAGTAATAATTGTAAATGAGTTTAATTTATATCTTTATTAAATTCTATACATATAGATTCAAAAGATTTAATTTTTACACCATCAAATATTGATGCCAACAAAGGAATTGTTGTCTTTCCCAACTATAAAGTATAGAATTTGGAATATCATTTGTTAATTATTTAAATAAAAAAATGGAATAAGTCTCAAACCAAACCTTATAATTTGAATTATTTGAACTGAATTTTAAAAGACTTTAATAATTTATTAATATAATCTTATTTTGTAGGAGGATAAATAGTAAAATAAATATAATTGCAAACAAATATCCAAAAGGGGTAATAAAATTTGAGAGTATTACGATTGGGAATTTTTAATTTGTTCATATTACGCATTTGATAATGTAGATTTTTCCAATCCATAGTATACTTATTATCTAGCCAATTAAAATAGTTTTAAGTATTATTGTTTTTAAATAAGTATCTATATTAGGAAAGTTAATGCCACCAGATTTCCAAGGTCTAATATGATGGCTTAGGCTTAATCTAGGGCTATATGGATACCATAAAAATCTAATAGTAATTTATTATTTTTTTTAATTTGTTTCTTTTTTGATGGAAGAACAATAGATTGATTTATATATACATTTTTGGAAATAATATAATTTAATTGACGAAAAAACAAACACTAAAAAAACTGATAATGAAAAAACAAAAGTGATCCGTAGACTGATAACACCGTTTTCCAAATTTTATTTGTAACACACTAAGCGCTTTCACCCAATCAGTCCATGGGTTTCATCAGAGTAAAAAACATTAAAATCCTTTTCTATTTTATACAATTCAAACCTGTCTCCAACCAATCACATACCTGCTTCAATTAAATTGCAATTTTAACTATCAATTGATACGTTTCTTGATTACTTTTATTGCATTAATTGATTAAAAACATAATGCCTCAAAGTTGATGAGTTTTTTCAATATAATTTAATTATTTGTAATCTATCTTCAAATGTAATACAAATGTTCCAATGAGTAATTAGATTAGCTATTAATGATATGATCTTTTCATAGTTAAAATTTAAGGTTTCTTCAGCTGTCTTAAATATATTTATCCCTTAGTAAAATAGATTAGAAGATTCTTTACAAATTAAGTTAAGATCTGAATTTAATGAACCTTTACTATTAATAAAAAACTAATTAGATTTAGACTTGTTAAAATGAAGAATATAAATGATTTGAAATTGTTCTATAACACCTTTCAATTATATTAAAGTAATATTAGAATTTTGTAAAGTTAATAAAATAGCAGCAAATAGCATAATTGTTGAATTATATTCTTGATTGATATCCAGACCTTTTATCTTTGAGTTAGACTTAATTAATATCACGAGGGTTTATATAGCAAGGTCAAATAATAGAGGAGAGAGAGGACAGTCTTGCTTAGTTCCTTTTGTTATGTTGATGAAGTTTGAGGTAAAGGGACCTAATTTTACATATGCATTATTATTATTATTATTATTACTATTATTATTATTATTATTATTATATATGTATTTTAGCAATAAAATAAATGTATTTATTTGTTTATATATTTTACATAATATTATTATTGCTAGTTTTAACCCGCAGTGGTGGTGCTACGGTAGCATTGTCGCCTCACAGTAAGACGTTGTCCGGTTTGATTCTCAGCTAGAGCGTCTTCTGCATGGAGACATGCATGAATGGGTGTATCTTCGTCAAAGGTTGTGTGTCAGGGCTGGTAACTCGGCACATAAAAATCAACTACCAATCATTAGCGGACCGGAGTTCCGCTGTGGCGACCCCTAACTGGGAAAAGCCGAAAGACACAACATTATTATTGCTAGTTTTATATCTAATTTTCTTTACAGCATTTTGAATGTTTAGAAGATCTTGAGTAAGAAGTTATTTTTAATGTTTGTATTGCTAGTTCAGTTTTGTGAGTTATCAATTCATTAAATTTATTTTTAATACGTTTTTTCTGTTTAACAGAAGTAGAACTATTTTCTTCTTTTTCATACACTCTTTTAGTTTAGTTTGAATGTCTGATAATTCCTTATACAATTTTTTTTAATTTATTTTTGTACTAAGAAACTGAGTGACCATAGATAAAAGAATCCCAGACCACAATTAGATTATAATCTGGAATATTGTTAAGGTTCACAAGGTTATCTATTTCATCAATTAGCAACTTTTTATATTCATTAATTCTTGTAATGTATGCAGGAAGTCTTGTTATATAAGATATTTTTTTATAATCTATTTCTAATTTCAAAATTAAAGCATTAGGATCAGAAAAAGAGCAAGGGATTATATTAAAATTAATTATTTTAAAATTAATATTTTAAGAAACAAAAACGTTATCAATTTTTGAGTACCGAAATTATAGGAATAATAAGTAAAATTTAAAGTGCCTTTATCTTTAAAATTAAAGGTATCTTTAATCATAAAAGACTCAGCCCAAGACTTCAAAGATATGGCAATGGGAAGTAATTTGAACTTTCTGTAAGAAATGGATTCATTGCTATTTATTATACAATTGAAATCTACTCCTATAACTAAATTTCCTTTATAATTATTTGTTATGAAATCATAATGTTTTTAGCTAATTTAACCCCCATACTAGGAAACCAATATAAGTTAACAAGAGTCCAAATTCTATTACTATACTTTAAAATAACAGAAGTGAATAAACACTCTTGTTCTTCATATTTATATATAATATGAGACATTTCTCTTAGAATTAAAAGAAAATTGTGCTAAGGCTAAATATTTATCGGAATACCAATTATTACTATTATTTTCATTAGAAAATGTATTTCTTGAATAAATATGATATGTGGTTTATTCAGTTCAAGAACTTTAAATATAGTATTAAATATGCCATTTTTTATTATTGCTTAGACCACTAACATTTACATATAATAATGTTAGATCCACAGAATTCTATAAAAATGAGTGAGTTAAAAATTATTTTAAAAATGATATTGTGAAATATAAATAATTGTATGCTTGTGAAAATATTGTGAATGAAACAAAAGATCCCAGGCAAAAGAAAAAAGGACTTAAATATAGAGAAATAAAATAAAAAAATATGATCTATACAATGAATACTTACTATTCCAAGTCTTAAAAAAAAAAAAATATATATATATATATATATATATATATATATATATATATATATATATATATATGTGTGTGTGTGTGTGTGTGTGTGTGTATAGAACTGTTGGACATGCTACACTTAAAGAAATCCCAATCCCTCAGAGCCACACGCTCCAGGGATCTAAACCTTGTCATCACAATAAACAAAACATGCTGGAGGGATAGGTTCCTGACCCGGAGACTCCCCAGACTCTGGAATAGATTGCCCATACATGTCAAGCAGAGTGCCTCTTTGGTCCTCTTCAAAAGGAACCTTGACGATTGGATAGGAGAAAGGAAATTCACCCTGGGGATCACATCAGTCGCCTTGCTAGACAGATTGTCCTTAAATGAAGATATAAATAAAGTCATCTCTAAAAAAACAAAATTTGTCAGTAGAAAGAACATGAATCTAAAAGATTTTTTTGAAAGACAATCCTCAGCTAGTTCCTCGGGTACTCAGCTGAAGTTAGGTACTTTTAAATGTAAGGCCTGCAAACAGTGTCCCTATATAGCTAATGATAAGGGTTTGTACCTTAAATCTAGAAATATTAATATTACTTTACCAGGATATTTTAACTGTAGCTCCAAAGGAGTGGTGTATCTTGGGTTTTGCCAACAGTGTTTAGGGTTCTATGTTGGAAAAACGGAAAGGACTTTAAGAAAGAGAGATTATGAACATCTTTATGAAATTAATAAAAAGAAAGAATCCAATGCTTTTTACAAACATTCATTGGTTTGTACACAAATGTCCTTAAAATTTTTAATCCTTGAACAAGTTGAACATAACCCAAGAGGTGGAGATTGGGAGACATCTCTAGAGTATAGAGAACTGTTGTGGCAATTAAAACTTAATGCTTCCAAACCACCAGGGCTCAATGACACTATTAGTCTCAGTAGTGTTCTTAAAATTAGGAGAGCTAAATTATAGGGACATAATGTTTGTTTACTTCCCCTTTTTAAGTTTTATTAGGCGTATATATTTATATTCGTTTGTATATATTTGAGCCATAATTTTAGGTACAAGTATATGGTTTATATACCTTTTGGCCCCCCTTTTTATAGGTAAGCCTGGTTGATACATGTTAGTAGTGCCAGTTTTTATTTAATAAAGGCTGACATTTAGTGACACATTATTTATTTATTTATATATACATTTAATTTACATTTTAGAATTTTATATTATACTTATTCTGAATGGTCTAATTAATCACAGTATACAATGGCTATCTTCCATGCACGTCTGAGTTTTGTTTGTGATTTTATTCATTAATAACTTCTTAGAAGGTCTATTTGTTAGGATTTGTAAAGTTTTTAGTCAATGTCATAAATTAATATGTTAATTGAGGAAACAAGTACAAGATGCTAGGTATTATGTCTGTTTATATTATGTTTTTACTAAAAAAAAAAATCTTTTGGATGTATACAACACGCGTTGTCATTTTGAGGCAATGCAAGCTGTAGTGAAACACAAGCATTAGTTCAATATACCTTTAACTTTGGTTACATTAATAACCAATTAATTAAATGATTGATTTAATTAAAGTAATTTAGCACACCTATATAAGGTTCAATGGATTACATCTTTTTTATCTTGAAAAAGCCTGGGAGAGCCCGGGCGAAAGCGCTTGATTTACTGCTTGCTGAAGACTTTGTTGTTCTGGTTCGTGTACTGTTTTCGTGCATTAACGTCACTTTGAATTAACTTTTTTGCTGCCTACGTACCTTCTTGGTTGTGGTAAACTATACCTGGTTGGTATTTTTGTTTTGGAATCAAGTTCTTGCTTTTTGTTCCTCTTCAAAAGGAACCTTGACGATTGGATAGGAGAAAGGAAATTCACCCTGGGGATCACATCAGTCACCTTGCTAGACAGGGGTCCAGGGAAGTAAATAGTGTGGGAAGAAATAGTCAGAGAATTGTTATGGCTAGGCTTGTATAGGCCCTAGGGCTGATAGCCTAGTACCAACCTATGAATCTGTGAACCTTTATATATATATATATATATATATATATATATATATATATATATATATATATATATGGTTCCCTATCAGAAGCCTGAAACACTATAAGCCTGAAAATCAAAATCCTGAAACCAAAAGCCTGAAAATTCAAAATCCCGAAAACCCAAAATCCTGAAACTCAAAATCCTGAAAACACAAATAATGCTAATATGTCACCATAAAGACACTAATATCTACTGACTGACCCTGACCCTAACCCTAACCCTAAGGTCCGTCACTATCGAACACTCACCTGACCCGCGCCCTAACCCTAACTCACTTAAACCGCCCCTAACCCCAATATTTGTCACTACTGCATACATGCCTAACCTGCGCCCTAACCCTAACTCACTTAAACCGCCCCTAACCCTAACATAAAACCAACTGCACACTTACCTGAACCCAACGCATGACCTAGCACCACAGGGCTAACAATAGCAAAGCCACAATGACGTCAGTATGTCCATTTTGTGTTTTCAGGATTTTGAGTTTCAGGATTTTGGGTTTTCGGGATTTTGAATTTTCAGGCTTTTGGTTTCAGGATTTTGATTTTCAGGCTTATAGTGTTTCAGGCTTCTGATAGGGAACTATATATATATATATATATATATATATATATATATATATATATATAAACTCTTAGGACCTACTATCTCTAGCTTAACAAAGAAAAGAAAAATGTAAATCGTAATACAGGAACTCTTCAGTACCTATATAGTGAATGTCAAATCTTGAAGAGAATTAAGGAGCTGTACTGGATATAATCCTCATAAAAAACAATCAACCTTGATTTTTCCATGAAAAACAATTAGTGTCTACATGTCACTGAGCAAATCCAACCATAATTACTGACCATTTATATAACCTACTGTTACAACAAGCTATTACTGCAAGAGGTCACTTTTACCATTGTTCTAGCACTATCTGCAGCATGTTTTAGAAATAATTGGTTATTTTCATATGCAATAATGTCCCTGAAAGTGCAGCAGCAAACACTGGTCATAGTTTGTCTTTTCTGCTAAAATATGTCCCTTTCTATACAATTAGCTGCAGGATTGCAATCCCTGTCTGCTGTACTTATGTTATTGTATCATTTTCATAAGGAGTAAAGTTGATGCCTTATGAAACAAATGCAATGTATTGTTATTGTAGCAAACAGTGATCACAAGCCCATGGGCAAAAGCTTGCCATTTTTGCTAAGACACAAATCCTTCTCTGTATGTGATAGAAAGTTTATAAATGCTCATTGTCACACTAACGTTACTACAATAATTTCTATAAAACTGAAGTTTCTGCATTTATTAATGTGAAGTCTGTGCAGTAAAAGTAATCATAAGCTAATAACTTTCAAAGTTTACTATTGTGTTATGTTCCACCAAGAATGGCCATTATGGATTCTATGAAAGGTTTTGGTTAAAAAGTACACATATTTAACATGCACTGTATTGACATTTATGTCTCTAAACAATATATTAATATTTATAAATAACAAATCCCTGCTTCCAATTACTATAACCAAAATAACCTGTTAGAGAAGGGAAAAAGATAACCTACAAATTACAAAGTGTAGCAAGGAAAACATAAAATCAAAGACAAGGTCAGAGTTTAAACCAACATGTACGAATGTTTACAAACTTAGTTTTAAATAAAACTAAAGACAAATTAAACAAGAAAATATCTTTAAGTAAAATTAATGTATCAAGACAAAATGAGGGCATTTACTCTGAATATCATAAAATCAGCTAAGAAGAAAGTGCATAATAAATCTAATCATTATGTTTACCAATAAAAGGCTTATCAGTGAGGACTGTTCCCATAAAAACAAGCAGAGATTGCCAAGGAACATTATAATATGATAAAACACACAAAATATTAAGATTCATTGGTTAAATATAAAGAAAGAAGTTGTTAATTGCTAGAAATAAAATATATATTGTAAAAGGTATTTCATAGGAAATAACTGGATGGAAGGAAAATGGTGTTACATTCCGTCAATCTAGTATCGTATCTCCTGCACTCCATCACAAGGCACAAACCTCAAAACAACAAATCTCCCTCTACATACCATCTAATACACAAAAATACTTCATGAGCAATCTGCTAGGAAATATGAGGAAATCTGTCCATCTCTATCAAGCAAGTACAACCAAATTTAAACCACTATAAAATATTATATCCAAAAGTTTGATCTTTAATGTCATCCTCACCATTCTGCATCAATAAATGATTACAAGAGCAATGATCACTACATCTCTTTGTTAGTTATTTTTTTAAATGTTAAAAGTGCACACAACTAAATATGAGTGCAGCAAAGACAGTCCCCAAGACCTCCCTATACCAAAGCATAGAAAAATAAGAAAACAACTACAAAAAAACCCAAAAAACAAACAAACAAAAAGAAAACAATAGTCCACCACTAAAATTAATTCAACAGAACATTACAATATTTAACCCAAAACTAACCACATAAGAAACTTAACAAGAATAAAGAGAAATAATCATCACTAGACATACTAAGATATTATGTTCTATATAATAGCTAAAATAAAAACACAGGGTAATAAAATTAAAATGAGACATTAGTGCTTTTCCACCTATCTGTTAAAAAGATAAAAATTTAAGGACTGGGTAGTGGAGATTATTCAGGGGGATATTAGAAAGGATAGAAATTTCTTCTGAAAACATAGCTGGGAAGTGGGATAAAATTAAGGTGGAGTTTAAAAATAGTGTGGAAATAAAAGATAAGGGACTATGGTTAAGAAGTAACAAGAATTATTTAGAGGGACTGACAAATGTTAAAGTATTGCAGAATAAGGGGATTCTCACAGAACAAGGATATCAACTGCAGAATGCTAAGCAGAAAATAAGGGATTACCTTGATAATATTCACAAGTTTAGAAAGATTGCTGTTAAGCAACTGTTTTTTGATAATAACACTAGAATACAAAACCTTTTAGAACAGCAACTTAGACAACAGAAAGTAGAAAGGGCTATCTCCAAACTTAGGGAGCCTATAACAAGAAAGGTAACAAGAAATCCTGTAGAGGTATTAGAAATATTTAGAAAATGCTGTGAAAGTCTGTATAAAGCAGAGACATATGGAAATCAGGAAAAGATACAAATGGAAATGTTTACTGAAGAATTAAATATGCCAAGGTTAGAAGTAGATGAGACTCACTTACTAATGGTTAAGATAGGAGAAGATGAGTTAAAAGTTGTGATGTATAACCAATTCGCAGGAAAGCCCCCAGGAGTAGATGGTATTCCTGTGGAAGTGTGGAAGCTAGGAGGGTAAAAACTGATAAAGATCTGGAAGGTTTTGCTTAACAATATTTTAAGAGGAGGAGAAGTACCAACATACTGGAATAAAGTGGTGGTACCTGTAATACCTAAAGTGGGTAAAGATCCATCAGATCCAGCTTCATACAGGCCAATTTCAATACTAAACCATGATTATAAAGTGTTCATGTCTATAATGGCTAAAAGAATGGCAACAGTAATGCCAAAGTTGATAGATATGGATCAATGTGGTTTTGCAGAGGAGAAGCAAACTTTTTACAACATTAACAGAACAATGATGATCTAGAGGAAATCAGAATGTATGAAAATACCGCTGTTGTTGGTGGATCTTGATGCAGAGAAAGCATCTGACAGAGTAAGCTGGGACATTATGAGCAGGGCAATGGAAGCATTTGCATTTCCTGAAAAAAATTATAACGTTGATTAGGAGGATATATGGGGGATCAGAGGTGAAAATTAAAGTGAGTGGGGTCCTTTCTGATAATTCCTACTTGAGTAGAGCAACCAGGCAGGAGTGTCCTCTTTCCCCTTTGTTATTTGCATTATATTTAGAACTATTGGCAAAGAAAATAAGGGACTCAGAAATTCAAGGATATAATTAGTATATTAGTCAAGAAAAGCTGGTTCTATTTGCAAATGATATTATTTTATACCTGACAAAACCACAAAGAGACATTACAGTGTTGTGGAACATTTTGAGACAGTTTGGAATCTTTTGAAGATACAAAATTAATGAAGCTAAAACAAAGGCAACAGCAGTAAATTATGTACCCACACACAAATTGGTTCAGCAAAATCCTTATTTATGGGGACATGACAGAATAAAGTATTTAAGAGTATGGGTTAAAATGACTCTGGTGTGGCAGCTAAGAATATATGGGAAGAGACTCTCAACAAAACATAATACAAAAACTGAGAAAATGAAAGTTTTGTTATACGAATATGAATAGTAAGTTACAAGCAGTCAAAATGTTTTATTCCATTTAGTGAGAAGTTGTGGATAGCAATTAATAAAGAGCTGAAGGACTTTATCTGAGAGGGGAAGATGGTAAGAGTCAAGTGGGATAAGCTGATTCTTCCAGTAGAACAAGGCAGATTGGGATTACCCAATTTGAAGGGGTATTTCACAGCTACACAGTTAAGGCTCCTATTCATAGCACAAGCAGAAAACTATAATTGAAAGTGGAAAGGGATGATGTTGAAACAGTTTAAGAAACAAGGAGAGACTGGGATTTTGGATGCAGACCTTTAAGGAGAATAACAATAATCATACAGAATATTATATCCATAAAGCAGCAGAAAGTGTTCTAAGAACTAAGCCAACATGGGACTGGAAAAAAAGAGATTTTGCCAACAGGGATGACTGTAGTTAGGGATATAGACAATAGGCAAGGGGGGGTGAAATTTATTGGAGAAAAGTGGTATAGGAACCAAGGTATTGGTAGCAAATAACTAGACTAGGAAGGATAATAGAATTGGAAAATGCCAAGAATTTATTTGGACTGCAAGTTAGAGATTGCCTTCCTATCAAGGACTAATATCAGAGTATAGGCAAATAGAAATAAATAGGGAGGTCCTAAATGAAAGACCAGCACTGGCAAAGTTTTTAGTAGAATCTAGAACAGAAGCTGCCATTAAAAAGAAATAATTAGTAGGGCATATAAAATATTGCATGATAAGTATAAGAATCAATCAGAGGAGGTTAGAAAGGATTGGGAAGAGAGATTGGATAAGAAATTCACAAAGAAACAATGGGAGGATATATGTATGCCTCGCAAATATGCAACAAAGTTTAGAAGATCTAGAATTTTTGCTTGAAAATGTTTACATAGATATTTTTATACCCCAACTAGACTCCAGAGAATTTTTCCACAGGTAGACAGCAAATGTTGGAGGTGTGATGGGGAAGAAAGAGGTAATTGGGACATATTTTCTGGGAGTGCAGTGAGTTGGTGGACTTTAAGGATTCCCTGTGGGATGGACTGTCAGAGATGCTGGCTGGGCAGATTAGTGTGACAAGGGAGATGATTTTTCTGAGCTATGATACAGAATCAGAATTGCCGAGCTATGATAAGGCCTTGCTGTCTCTAAATATGGTGGCTGCCAAAAAACGATTACTAGAAAATGGAAATCAAAATCTAAACCAGCTATATTAGAAGTAGTGAATACTGTAACAGAGATAAAACAACTGGAGTTGAGATCTTTACAAAAAGGTAGGAGCAAACTACATAGGAAAACATGGGAATTGTGGGAACAATACATACAGGGGAGGAATGATGTTTAAAAGAAGGCAGGACTTAAATGAGCTGTGTAATGAGTGACTGAAAATGATTGGGTAGATTATAAGTGATGTCTAATGTTTGCAACTGTAAGTGTGTCAGTATGGCTTGTGATGCAAAATGCTTGCAATAAGGATTGTGACAGTGTGGTTTGTTTTCATTTATATAAATGTATGATTGCTTGCGTTGAAAGTGATAGTTTAATAAAGATGTTTCTTCTTTTAAAAAAAGACATTAGGTTCTATGACTCACCAACCTTACTTGACATATATCTATTACATTTACAGTAACTAGAGTGGATTAATAAACAATAACACTATGCTTACTTAGAGAACAAATAGAAAATGTGTAAATTCCCTGGCAGCATAAAGAGGCCTCCCTTCTTGCATTATTAACGGTTTGAATTTAAAGCTATAGTAACGTGAAAAGATGAAGAAACGATTTAGTAAGTAATGCAAAATGAGAAGTAGTTAGGTGATTTTAAACATAAATATCAGAGAATATATTTTACATTTCCTTAAACTCTACAATAATTAAAATAGAAATAAGTAATGAAAGTGATTAATGTGAAGTTAGTAAGTAATAAAAAATACCTTATGAATGACGGTGTATATAAAAAATTATATCAAATTATTACACTATGACAAAAAGTAAAAAGTTATATATTTTTTAATAGTAGAGTCAGTGGATGTTTCTGTTTTCTGTTTCTTATTTTTGACATCTGACTAATTACATTTATCAGAAGATGTCTTAGAGGTAGATGACATCCAATCCCTTTCTTCAGTTAAGCAAATGTTACTATTTTTAATGAAAATAATATCCTTCTTCTAAGGTGTTAAAGGTTCTAATACCAGAAGACATATGTATTTTTTATTTTTGCTGAGAAAACTAATTGAGCTTTGATGTTATTTTGTTTAAGAAATGTAATTAGTGGCCACGACATTTTCCTCAGTTCCATTGTCTTGGATGAATAATCATTATCACATCTGATAGCAGATTGTCCATGTTTTACTGGAGCTTTTGACCAAGGAGATTTTAACACTAACTCTTTGTCCAGACAGGATAGGAATTTAACAGCAATTGATCTGGGATCAGTAGATGGGTCCATTGAATTTTGTTTACCTATTGAGCTGTGAGCTCTTTCAATACCTAAGGTTAAGGATTCCTAAAAATTAAGAGTTTTTGGTAAACAGACAGAAAGAAAAGAAGCCATGTCACTACCCTCAGAGTTCTCCAGTAAGCCAAATATTCTTATCGTATTTCTTCTTTCACGATTTTCCAGTTCATCCACTTTTTCCAATACCCAAGTATATTTTTTTCGAAGTCTCTGTCTGAGTAATATCTTCTTTGAGACAGTGATCTGTCATTTAAAGTAAATTCAGGATCTACGACTTTGGTTTGAAATTGCTGATGCAAGTCCATAATAATATTAGTTTGTCTGAGGCTATTTTCTTTAACTTCCAAGAGGATTTCTTGAAATCCATCTACCTTAACTGATAAGTCTTGTAGCATTGACATTACTTGGTGTAGTTCTTTCTTCAGAGAAGAGTCTGAGTGATTATTTTTGGAGTTGCTCATTCTAACTTGACGAAGTTATTGAAGAGATTATTTCCCAAATATAATTTCACAGGAAATATTTAAAAATATATAATGTTTAGGAATCAGTTAATGTAGAAATAATATTCTTTTTATAAAAAATTCCCATCATAAAATTATAATTACTGCAAAGCTCTGAAAAGAGCTGTTAACTCAGTGGCATCTAGGCTTCCCCCCTAATTTTATTTATTGGAATTGTGCAGAGCCTGGGTTCAGGTACTTTAATAAACTTGAACTACAAATGGAAGGAATTTGTTTTTTAATTACAGAACTATATTCATTTTTGACTGGCTGCCTGTTTTTATGAGTAAGATAGTGGTTATAAAGTACTTAAGATTTCTTAAATAAGTGTTGACGGTTTGGATACGGATTCAGCTAAAGGGGGACAAAGGACAGTGAATTGCTATATTTCAGTGATTTCTAAATGAAGGAAGGCAGGCATTATTTGAAGTAGACAAAGTAAGCCTTTCATTTAATGAAGGATTACTGTGAGATATGATTTTCATTTTATTGCTGGGTGAATGTAGACAAGCTAAGCTAGAGAAACAAACAGTAGATGTGAGGTAGGGGAAACATTTTGAGGATTTTTTTTTTTGGTGCCTGTATCATTCATGTGTGCCCCTCTTTAAGCTTGAAATCCTTCAGGTTGATTGAGCAGCTTTACACACCAGACCAAAGTCACAACCCCCATACCCCAGACCAAGGTCACAACCCCCATTAACTGGAACAGATCAGCTTCTATCTCAATGGAAGGAACAGAGAAGATCAAGGTTTACTTTAACTTTCTGTGTATACATGTCTTGGTGGCATTCAAGGGATAGGCATGCAATGAGTGGATGTTAGCCTCTCATATGGATGACTTAGCCCCCTCAAACACTCTGATCCTTTGTAAGAAAATGCCCCCTTCCAGGTCTGCAGTCTCCAAGAAGAATTCCCCAAAGGACATAATTCACCCCACCAACACATGGGAGAAGCTCACAGTACAATGCCTTGTCACCCCCCCACGGGATAGATGTTCCAGACCCTGGGACACTAATTGTAACTGGGTGGTTTGGGTCATAATAAGGATGGTTTTCCTCTATGCCATAAAACTGACTATGATATACAGAGTTGTGAATGTGGATGGAGAGGAGTGCACTTTTTACTGATGTGATCCAGAAACGACATTAAACTATAGTTTTGAGAATATATTCTTTTCAGTGTGAAGCTTATGTAGTTCTCACAAGAATTGTGGACTATAACACACTAATACTGAATAAGATGGAGGATAAGCAGGATATTAGGGTAGAGCAGACTAAATTACAGAAGGAATGTATAACTAATCATTTGTCACATATACGGGTTGATCTTGTACACTCAAGCATGCTTTATGGAAAACAGATAGACTGTTGGATAACACACTGAAAAAGATTGTGAAAGAATAAAAGTAGAGATACAAAGTTCAGAGAAGGTAAGAAAAAAGGGGAACAGGAGTAGGAGGTAATGTGCTCAAAAATCTGGACATGACTGACAGTGACTATAGCATGAATGAAAGAGATATCATCAGAAATATCAACATAAAGCAAAGCTGGTTTATTATTTACTTATTTACACCCTCCCTGCAGGACCTAGCCTAGTGTCTCCTCTACATACATTCTGTACTGGGAACCAGGGATTCCTGGGCAAGGCAAGAGACCTATGAGCCTTAGAATCCCTCCATGAGCTCATCTGCTTACACAAATCCCCCCTAACCTCATTCATTCGTGGTGAGAGTTGGATAGTACTTGGTTTTGGGTGGTTTTCTTGGTCCTGAGGTGAGGTCTACCCCCAGACTCTGTTATAGCTGCCCACGAAGGGGAAACAGGCCTCTATATGGTGAATTCCTCTTGGCTCACACTACAATTTGTACACAGCTTTGCACTCTCGACAGACTCAAGCTCCACTGTGTAGACACCTAGTGCTCCTGCTAAGTGTCACTCATGCTGTGAGTTAGAAATGATTCCCTCCAGCTAGGGATGGTTGAGCTGGCAGTGGCCACTCACTCCTACCCCCTACCCCCTTACAGACAATTGAGCCTCTATCTGAAGCAGAAGTGTAGCTGGTTCAACCCTTGCCCTGGGCTGGTTTTATAAACCAGTGCACCACCTCTCAGCTCTAGAAAGTGAAGAGTAAAAAAAAAGGAACATCACTGTAATAAGCTGATCATAATCAGCTTATTACAAATGACCTCCCCAGCTTTTCCATTATAAGGAAAAAAATATACATTCCTCATTCCTTCTACTGGCGCATCAACCAGGTGGCCAGATGCATGACATGCCCCCCCTCCCTCCTGCCCATACCATTCAGGTCCAGTTTCTGTGCCCTGCCCCCAACCCTCCTTCAACTTATTTTATTAAGTAAATAAAGAACTGTACCAAACAGTTGCTACAGTTTATATCCTGCCTGCACGGAATGCTATGGCACTCATGTTTTAATTTAAAACAGAAAAAAAATATTTTTAAACTGTAGCAAGCTGCTTGGTACAAATACAGCAAACAGTTAATACAGTTTATACCCTGCCTGTACAGAGCTCAGGTTTTAGTTAAAAAAATGTATAATGTAGCAAGCAGTTGCTACAGTTTAGACAACACATGTAGTGCTAGAGTGCTCAGGTTTGACTGCAAATAAACAGCTTTTAAAACCTGGTACTGCATTAAAGACAGATTGGGATCAGCTGATCATGCAAAACATCATGCACTGTTCACCTTGACCTGACCAAGGTGTTTGACACAACACCTCACTCCTGGGCATTGTAGATAAACTTACAAAATTAGGCATAAACCCATATGTTAACTGATGGACAGACAGCTGTCTCACTGATAGGAAACAAAAAGTTAGGACAGAGGAATTCACCTTCACAAAGAGGCTAGTCACTAATGGAGTCCTATAGGGATTGTGCTGGAGCCTTTCCTTTTTGGTATCTACTTTGCTGAAGTCAAGGCAAATGCCAAGGGCTGCTGGTTGGCCAAGTTTGCAGACAACTCCAAACTAGGTGTGGATATTGAATCCACTAACATTACAGATACCCTTTAAGAGGGCCTGATGTGGACAAATGACTGGTGTCAGAGCCATGGACTAAAATTCAATGTGACAAAATGCATAATAGTACCTTTTGGAAAGATAGCTACCTCTGGAAATTACTGCATTGATAATACACCCCTAAAAGTAGACCCAGTGGTCAAGGATCTGGAACTACGTGTTGACAGTAACCTGACCTTTGACCATCACAGGTCTACAGTGGTGAAAAAAAATCATTATGCATTGCACAACTTATAAGTCAGGGCATAGCATCTAGTTCAAGAACAGAATTGTTCCACTACACTCTGCAATCATCAGACCAAGTCATCAAGTGCAATGCACCCTTCAGCATATACCTGACCGGGTACTTGCAACAGCTTGAGAGACCACAAAAGTTTCTCACAAAAAGAATACGGGGAGTAAACAGCATATCCTCTGCAGACCATCTCAAAGCCATATCCCTGTACCCAGTCTCCTACAGCTGTGCTGTAATCTGTACCTGCCTACGAGACATCTTCTGATCCCAATCTGATGAATTTGTTGCACATCCTCAAAACAAATAGCATCAAAATTACCTATTCAAACATCCTAAATATTGTCTATGACATAAACAGAACATGTTGGAGGGAAGTGTATGTGTCTCAAAGATTATTCCTGCTCCAGAACAGGCTTTTGATACATTTGAAGCAAAGCTCATCCTTAACTCTATTCAAACATAACTTGGACTAATAAATGTGAAATCACAAATGTGCCCCTGGTTTGGAACCTAATAGACAGGGGGAGCCTGTGACAGCTTGATGT
This sequence comes from Protopterus annectens, assembly GCF_019279795.1. Taxonomy (NCBI): domain Eukaryota; kingdom Metazoa; phylum Chordata; order Ceratodontiformes; family Protopteridae; genus Protopterus; species Protopterus annectens. The sequence continues at coordinate 44,312,075 of NC_056741.1, forward strand.
ATACAAACCTATATTGTAACCATATAATTCCTTGAGGTAGTGACACATCAGCAATATTTTGGTAAATTTAGGATAAGCTTGGGTGGGCTGAAAATGGATTTTGGACCAACAGGCTAGTGACAACCTATGAATCTGTATGAAAAGTACTGTGAGTGATTAAGGAATTTAATGATCATGTACAGTCGGGTTAATGTGCTGGTATTAATAGTTACTGTGAATGCAGTTAAGGTATCTGATGAGTTAGACCATAACATTCTTGGAGGTGTTAGGTCTGAGTAGTTTTGACATGATGTTTCTGAAATGGCTACAATAAGTCATAATTTGCCAGCCCTGAAGCCCACAGGTAATGATTATATAAGATGAAGGAAAGTTGCTGGTATGTGTTAAGCAATGATGCCCTTAAAACCTTGTTTTATTGAATTAATATATAAATATGGTGATAAATGTGGTCAAACAGGAGAGGATACCTTGGGAAGTAGACAGTAGATTGGGATACATTATCCTTTGATAATTTCACAAGCTGATGATAAGATTATTAGTGTTATACATAAATAGGACATTAAGGAGAAGGTTAGTGGTTTTGAATAAGAGAATGGACATATCTATTTCCACAGTGGCAGAACTAGGTCCTATATATATGATTACCAAAGGTGAGCCTTTGGGGAGGATCCTCATCTTTATGCCTTTAACAAATGGGAAGGCTGAGCAGTCAGAGGTCTTGGTGCAGAACTCTCACTAGAAGAAAAAGATTTTCCAAACACAAGATTGAGAGCTTCTGATAAAGCAGCACAATGCACTCAGAACAGGAGCAAAGCCTAGACTCCTGCGCCCTTATGCATACCTACCTTAGTGCGCTGTATCCACTAACCATCCTCCAATTTCATCTCTGCAAAGTGGCAGATGGCAGAGAGGAATTTGAGTGCAGGGTCACACTGGCAGAAAGTGGAGCTGTTAAACCTCAGCTATCTGCCACACTTGGTATGCATTATGAGGCAGCATGGCATAGTGATGATGGTTCTGCACTTGGATATGGTGACCACAGTGATAGTTGGGCAGATGTGCCTTCCTTAGATTTAAGCACTTCTTTCTGCACCAGAAATGAACGCTTTCATGGAATGACCTCTAGGAAGAAATTCAGATGGCGTAAGTGGTAGGAAAGAGCTGAATAATCTGGTAACGAGTGTCCATTTTAATTAATGCACAAGGAATGACATAGCTGCAGGTGGCACATGTTTTCATTTGCAAGTGCTGAGATTATTTTGCACTAGGAAAAATGTCAGAGAAGAAAAGATCATCATCATTAACTCAAAGCAGTACAAACATCTTCCTGGGAGGGTGGCCTAATGGTTAAGGTGCTTGACTTGCACAAGGTGCAGGGTTTGAGTCTCACACGGGATGATTAGCTAGGCTTAAAATGGCTCGCAAGGGCAGTTAGCTTAGTACTAAACTATGAACTATGAACATGATTCTCCACAAGGGCAGCCTCTCAGCCAGACATGGAGAATTACAATTATCTTCCTGCCACACGGTTGTCACTCTATTTTTAATCTAGTACGTTGACTGGTATATTTAACCACACCCAAGGCCGGAAGCACAGTGCAATGCAGATTAGAAAACAATATGCAATATAAGGCAGTACAATCAGTTAAAATTCAAGAACATCACATTCTTATTAACAGTACAAGTTAGCCAAAAGACTTAAATGTATGAATAATATCAGGTATGCAGACAAAGAATGTATGAAAGATGCAATGAATAACTGCCGTAACAGACATAAAAAATAGTGCATGGAAAGTTAAGAAGTTTTATATATATATATATATATATATATATATATATATATATATATATATATACACACACACACACACACACACACACACACACACACACACACACACACACACACAATCTATAGAAAACACCCACTGATGAGAGAATGTTTTTTTCAATAGAGTTGCGGCTGTCAGCTTTTTGCATGAGATTGCAGTGCAGTGAGGTCAGAGCATTTGCCCTTACCTGATTGTTTTGCGATTTTGGATTTGCTATATATAATTAGCAGAGGGTGCTGGGAGTGCAAGGGAGCTTGTCAAACTGCAAAAACAAATAGTTTAATTTTTTCTTGGTTTTGATCATTTTAGATTCGATCTAAAATGTTCTTACTTTCTTTGCTCACTCTTAAGAGCGTTCAGTGTTTGATGAGACACACACACACACACACACACACACACACACACACACACACACACACACACACACACACACACACACACACGGTAGAAAAGTGTACACACCCTTGTTAAAATGCCAGGTTTTGATGATATAAAAAAATGAGACCACAATAAATCATTTCAAAACTTTTCCCACCTTTAATGTGACCTATCATCATCTTCTTTCGGCTGATTCCCATTAGGGGTCACCACAGCAGATCACCGGTTTCCATTTCTTCCTGTCCTCTGCATCTTGCTCTGTCACACCAACCATCTGCATGCCCTCTCTCACCACATCCATAAACCTTATCTTAGGCCTTCCTCTTTTCCTGTTACATGGTAGCTTCATCCTTAGCATCTTTTTCCAATATATACACAGCATCCCTCCTCAGCACATGTCCAAACCAACGTAATCGTGCCTCTCTGGCTTTGTCTCCAAACCTTCCAACCTGGGCTGACCCTCTAATATACTTATTCCTAATCCTGTCCACCCTCATCACACCCAGTGCAAATCTTAACATCTTTAATTCTGCCACATCCAGCTCAAACTCCTGCCTTTTTGTTAATGCCACTGTCTCCAACCCATATAACATAGCTGGTCTCACTACCCTCTTGTAGACCTTCCCTTTCACTCTTACAGGTACTCATCTGTCACAAATCACTCCTGACACTCTTCTCCACCCACTCCACCCTGCCTGTACTCTCTTCTTCACCTCTCTTCCACACTCACTGTTACTCTGAACTATTGACCCCAAGTATTTAAACTCATCCACCTTCGCCACCTCTACTCCTTGCATCCTCACCATTCCTCTATCCTCCCTCTCATTCACACACATATATTCTGTCTTAATCCTGCTGACCTTCATTCCTCTTCTCTCTAGAGCATATCGCCATCTCTCTAGGGTCTCCTCCACCTGTTCCCTACTCTCACTACAGATCACAATGTCATCTGCAAACATCATAGTCCATGGGGACTCCTGTCTGATCTCGTCTGTCAACCTGTCCATCACCATTGCAAATAAGAAAGGGCTCAGAGCTGATCCTTGATGTAACCCCACCTCCACCTTAAACACATCCGTCTCTCCCACCGCAGACCTCACCGCTCTCACACTACCCTTGTACATATCCTGTACCACTCTTACATACTTTTCTGACACTCCTGACTTCCTCATACAATACTACAACTCCTCTCTAGGCACCCTGTCATATGCTTTCTCTAAGTCTACAAACACACAATGCAATTCCTTCTGACATTCTCTGTACTTCTCCATCAACACTCTCAGAGCAAAGATCGCATCTGTAGTGCTCTTTCCCGGCATGAAACCATACTGCTGATCACTAATCATCATGTCCCTTCTTAACCTAGCTTCCACTACTCTTTCCCATAACTTCATGCTGTGACTGATCATTTTAATCCCTCTGTAGTTACTACAGCTCTGCACATCACCCTTATTCTTAAACATCGGTACTAAAACACTTTTTCTCCATTCCTCAGGCATCCTCTCACTTTCCAAGATTTCATTAAACAATCTAGTTAAAAACTCCACTGCCATTTCACCTAAACACCTCCATGCTTCCACAGGTATGTCATCTGGACCTACAGCCTTTCCATTCTTCATCCTCTTCATAACTATCCTTACTTCCTTCTTGCTAATCCATTGCACTTCATGATTCACTATCTGCACATCATCCAACCCTCTCTCCCTCTCATTCTCTTCATTCATCAAACCCTCAAAGTACTCTTTCCATCACCTCAACACACACTACTCGCTTGTGAGTATGTTTCCCTCATTATCCTTTATCACCTTTACCTGCTGCACATCTTTCCTAGCTCTGTCCCTCTGTCTTGCCAATCGGTACAGGTCCTTTTCTCCCTCCTTAGTGTCCATCCTTTCATGCAACTCTTCATATGCCTTATCCTTAGCCTTTGCCACCTCTCTCTTTGCCATGCAGCTCATCTCCTTATACTCCTGTCTACTTTCTTCATCTCTCTGACAATCCCACTTCTTCTTTGCGAACCTCTTTCTCTGTATACTCTCCTGTACTTCCTCATTCCACCACCATGTCTCCTTGTCATCCTTCCTCTGTCCAGATGTGATACCAAGCACCTTTCTAGCTGTTTCCCTTACTAGCTCTGCTGTAGTTACCCAGCTATTTGGTAACTCTTCACTGCCACCCAGTGCCTGCCTTAACTCATCCCTGAACTCCACCTCACAATTACCCTTTTTCAATTTCCACCATTTGATTCTTGGTGCTGCCCTCACACTCCTCCTCCTCTTATTGATCACCAACGTCATCCTACAAACCACCATCCTATGCTGCCTAACTACACTTTCTCCGGTCACCATTTTACAGTCTCCAATCTCCTTCAAACTGGCCCTCCCACATAAGATATAATCCACCTGTGAGCATCTTCCTCCACTCTTGTATGTCACCCTATGCTCCTCCCTCTTGTTAAAATACATATTCACCACAGCCATGTCCATCCTTTTTGTAAACTCCACTACCATCTGACCTTCTGTATTCCTTTGTTTAACACCATACCTACCCATCACTTCCTCATCCCCTCTGTTCCCTTCACCAACATGCCCATTGAAATCTGCTCCAGTCACCACTCTCTCACCCTTGGGTACAGTCATCACCACTTCATCCAATTCACCCCCAAATTTTTCTTTCTCATCCATTGCACACCCAACTTGTGGAGCATATGCACTAACAACATTCATCATTACACCATCAATTTCCATCTTCACAAACATCACTCTATCCGACACTCTTTTCACCTCCAAAACACTTTTCGCATACTGTACCTTCAGAATAACTCCTACGCCATTTCTCCTCCCATCCACACCATGATAAAACAATTTGAACCCACCGCCGATACACCTAGCCTTACTCCCCTTCCATCTGGTCTATTGCACACACAATATACCAGCCTTCCTTCTGTCCATCATATCAGCTAGCTCTCTCCCTATACCAGTCATACTACCAACATTCAAAGTTCCGACCCTCACTACCACAGTCCTAGACTTTCTCCTCTCTTCCTGCCTTCGGCCATGCCTTCCGCCTCTTCTCCTCCTTCGGCCAACAATAGCCCAATTTCTGCCAGCACCCTGTTGGCTAACAGTACTGGTGGCGGTCGTTGTTAACCCGGGCCTCGACTGATCCAGTATGTAAATAGTAACTGGTGACTGCATGAAAAGTTTTGGTGAAGTTTTACGCCGGATGCCCTTCCAGACGCAACCCTCCCGATTTATCCAGGCTTGGGACCGGCACAAAGAAATGCACTGGCTTGTGCATCCCCGACCTGTATAATTCAATTGAAAAACAAGCAAATCTGTTAGGGGAAAAAATATAAAAAACAAAAAACGTGCAATAAGCTGGCTGCATAAGTGTGCACACCCTTAAACTAACACTTTGTTGAAGCACCTTTTGATTTAATTACAGCATTCAGTCTTTTTGAGTAGGAGTCTAACAACATGGCACATCTTGACTTGACAATATTTGCCCACTCTTCCTTGCAAAAGCACTGCAAATCTGTCAGATTGCAAGGGCATCTCTTGTGCACAGCCCTCTTCAGGTCACTCCACAAATTTTCCATTGGATTAAGTTCTGGGCTCTGACTGGACCATTCCAAAACTTAAATTTTCTTCTGGTGAAGCCATTCTTTTGTTGATTTGGATGTATGCTTGGGGTCACTGCTGTGCTGAAAGGTGAAATTCCTCTTCAACTTCAACTTTCTAGCAGACGCCTGAAGGTTTTGGGCCAAAAGTGACTGGTATTTGGAACTGTTCATAATTCCCTCCACCTTGACTAAAGCCCCAGTTCCAGCTGAAGAAAAGCAACCCCAAAGCATGATACTGCCACCACCATGCTTCACCATGGGGATGGTGTTCATTTGGTGATGCGAACTGTTGTTTTTGCGCCAAATGTACCTTTTGGAATTGTGGCCAAAAAGTTCAACCTTGGTCTCATCAGACCATAACACATTTTCCCATATGCTTTTGGGAGACTTGATGCATTGTTTTGCAAATTTTAGCTGGGCCTGGATGTTTTTCTGTGTAAGAAAAGGCTTCCGTCTTGCAACCCTAAGCCATAGTCCAGACATATGGAGAATATGGGAGATTGTTGTCAGATGTAGTACACAACTAGTACTTGCCAGAAATTCCTGCAGCTCCTTTGGTGTTGCTGTAAGGCTCTTGGCAGCCTCCCTTACCAGTTTTTGTCTTGTCTTTTTATCAATTTTGGAGGGATGTTCAGTTCTTTGCAAGGTCACTGTTGTCCCACATTTGCTCCACTTTTTGATGACTGTCTTCTCTGTGTTCCATGGTATATCCAATGCTGTGGAAATGTTTTTGTACCCTTCTCCTGACTGATAACTTTCAACAATGAGATCCCTTTGATGTTTTGTAAGCTCTCTGCGAACCATGGCTTTTGCTGTAGCAGGCAACTGAGTAAATGTCAGGAAAATCCTACTAGGACAGCTGAACTTTATTTGGGGTTAATCAGAGTCTCTTTAATTGATGGCAGGTGTGTACCCAAGAAGACTGAATGTTGTAATTAAAGCAAAAGGTGCTCCAACAGAGTATTAGTTTAAGGGTGTGCATACTTATGCAGCCAGCATATTGTACGTTTTTTATTTTTTATATTTTTAACAGATTTGTTTGCTTTTCAATTGAATTGTACAGATTATAGGTCACATTAAAGGTGGGAAAAGGTTTGAAATGATTTATTGTGGTCTCATTTTTTATATCACAAAAACCTGGTATATATATATATATATATATATATATATACATTGTATAGTTCATTTGGTTATATGTTTTGCTTGCTTCAAAAACAATACCAGTGGAATGTATTTATTTATTTCAGTTTGATGACCGGGGAAGTCCACTGGGCAGAGAAGAGTCCATTTTCAGTGGAGGCCTAGGGAAAAGCGCCAACAACATGTTACAAACAGAAAATTCATCATAATTAATAAAACAAAATCATAATTACATACTTAGATACAAAAGACAGCATAATTCAGCGTAAAAGATAAGTAGAGCAGTACAACATAATTGTTAGGGTGGGCTGCTACATAGTACAGACAGGGGAAATGAAACAGTCTTTAGAGGAGCAATAGGGGTAATGGAATGTTGATGCGAACTGTTGGATTTACAGAAATAAGTTCCATTTGCTATAATGACATAAGTTCCATCAAATAGAGTCATCCAAGGTGCAGCAGGAAAATTGTCCAGTCCTGTGAGCGGGGAGTAATTGATAGAAATGTGAGGGTACAAGCTGGGGCTTATTTGGTATGGTAGCTTTTTGATATGAGTGGTGCTATCTGTACAGAAACTAGAAACATTCTGTTTATTTCTTATGTGTTGTGGAAGTAAGTTTCCAAGTTTCTAGTGGTATTTTACAGAAGGTCTTACCTGCAGTAGCAAGTCTAAACCATTATCTAGTGCAGGAAAGGGCCCCTTGGGCAGTACATCTAATAGGGTGCTGGAGAGTTTTGATTTCTTTTTAGCTTGCTAGCAGGTGGTGGGTGCTGTTTCATATTCCTTATAACTTGAGAGTTAGGGAGGTAGGTAGGATGGTATCATAAGTTGTGTTGTAGAAAGCCAGCAGGCTTGATGTTGAATGTGTACACAGAAGATGTATCAGTTGATTTGTTTGGAGCACTGCTGTATCGTGTTAGGAGATAAGTGCAATTAGTGGTAGGCCACGCAAAAGTTTTGGAACAAGGAAGTTGATTCCTAACAGCTCTTCTAGCTTCATAGGTAAGTTAAATATTTTATAACAAAGTTTTGGTATTTGATTGGGGGGAGGGGTTTTGTCCAGATACTAGGTATTTATATAATCACTGATGGTGCTGCGGTAGCGTTGTCGCCTCACAGTAAGACGCTGTCCGGTTTGATTCTCAGCTAGAGCGTCTTCTGCGTGGAGACATGCGTGAATGGGCGTACCTTCGTTGAAGGTTGTGCGTCAGGGCTGGTAACTCGGCACGTAAAAATCAACTACCAATCATTAGCAGACCAGAGTTCCGCTGTGGTGACCCCTAACCGGGAAAAGCCGAAAGACTCAACAACAACTGATGGTACACGACTGGAGTTTTGTCAGGGATATAAATTCATATAGTATGGGAGTCAGAGTTTTGCAAGTACCAAAAATCACAATTGCTAGTTTTTGAGCATTTAGCATTAATTAATTGTTTTCAACCATCTGCATGGCTTAGAGAAATCAAGTTAAATGACCTTTTACAGCATTTGCATTTTTACCTCTTTTAAGTGGTAAAACACTATCATTGTTTGAAGTAAGCTGTGAACGTAGTTGTTGACGTGCAAAGTTATTAAAGAAAATAGAAAAGGGTGTGGGAGCTGGCATTGCTCCCAAAGGAATACCCACATTCAGTATTATGTCCTTGGCAGGTACAATTTGTGACAGTTTTTGAACTAGATGCGTGAGTCTTCCCTAAATCCTTTTTTGTCAAATTTCTTCTTAGCAAAGAATAGGAAAATTTACACCAGCTACTGAGAATACAAGAATGAATTAAACAATTTGAAGAGCATTTAAATTAGAAAACAATAAGTTCTTCAAGTGCATTTAAAGTGTTTTTTTATTGTATCTGCTTTTTTTTCTGAAAAAAACAAAACAAAAAACAAAAAACAAAAAATACTTGTTTTCCCACCTTTCTAAGCTAGTATAGTCCCGTTTTCAGGTTAGTGCTGAATTCAGGGCTGTGTTACAAGTTTTTGTGTTACCCATATCTTACTTGGATAGAAGGAAGTTTCTCTGTTCACTGTGAGAGAGGGGAGCTTTGAGCAGCCTATCTGTCCCTGGAGAAGTGGTTTCACACCAGAAATTAGTAGTTTATTGGCCATTTTGGGCTAATTTCTATCTCTTTCATTTCCCTGCTACAAAACCCACATTTGCAAGGTTTTTGTGCTAGTATACAGCTCAGCAAGCTCCTGTCTGGTGCCCTCCAGAGTTCTACAGCAGCAGAGAGACAAAAGAGAGACTGGAGTAATTATCATTTTTCTGCATTTTCTTGCTGCCTTTAGCTAATTCCACCTAAAACTCTGATTTTTTAGAGTTGCTATGATTTAAAAAACTTGCTTCAGCTACATACTGTACTTATTTTACTGCCTGCACTTTAACAAAGTCATTTTTGTGTTTAAATTACCTGTTTAACTGTTGTAAGCTACACATTCAAGTGTGATAGCCATTTCTGTGCATTTAAAGTGTTTTTTTTGATTGTATCTGCTTTATTTTTCTGAAAAAAAAAAACAAAAAAATATACTTGTTTTCCCACCTTTCTAAGCTAGTATAGTCCAGTTTTCAGGTTAGTGTTGAATTCAAGGCCGTGTTACAAGTTTCTGTGTTTGCCCATACCTTACTTGGATAGAAAGAAGTTGCTCTGTTCACCTGTGAGAGAGGGGAGCTTTGAGCAGCTTATCTGTCCCTGGAGAAGTGGTTTCAGCCCAGAAATTAGTAGTTTAGTGGTCATTTTGGGCTAATTTCTATCTCTTTCATTTCTCTGCTATAAAACCCTCATTAGCACAGTTTTGCACGCTGGGCAGCTCCGGTTAGCTAGGGAATAACTATTCCCAGCTCCACAAAGTCTACTCTTCAATTTTTCCCTTGGAACTAGACAAACTTTCAACTTAAGCACTCAAATCATTCACTTCTCAGCCTGGCACTTGCTCAAAACTTATAGCAAGCACTAATAAACCTTAGCACTAGACCCCTCTATACTGTAGAGAAGGACAATGCTCTCTATTTGACCTTACCAGCTAATCCGTAAAACAGCTCACTGTAGCTATCCAGACATGTCCAAAGGGCAGTTTCAGGTGTACTCTCTGGTTCAACTGGTGAATCTGGGCATTTTGAGGCAATGTTACAACTGCCTCATGTACACAGACAACCCTCTCCTCCTACCACCAAACACTAATACATGCGAGAGATGCAGTTATACAGCCAAACTGGAGGCTAAGCTCTCTCAACCCAAGACTGGACCAGACAGTCAAGAGGAGAAGGGAATTACTTGCATCACACCACCTGTCTCACACAGACCTATGAAACCAGTACCGGCATAAAACACAAATAAATACACGAAAACATACTCGGAGGATCTAAAAAAAAAAAAAGCAAAAGCAACAAACAGAGCTCTCCAAAGCAGACATCCAAGCAACCTCTACCCCTCAACACAAACCATGAAACACATACTTCACAAAACCAGTTTGCCACGCAATGACAGCCCTTAAGGCAAAATAACATACCCAACACACTAGTAATAGGTGACTCTATAGTCAGGCACACTGACGTCCCACTCACTAGGCTGAATAAGGAGAGGGTTACTGTTAGCTGCCTGTCGGGTGCCAGGATCCACCACATAACACAAGCACTCATGTCACTCCAGAACAAGTACAAATACGACTCTGTCATTGTTCATGTTGGTGTGAATGACCTGAGCCGTACCTCCCTGGACTACATGAAAAGAGACATGGAAGAGCTCTCTGATCACGTAGCCCAGGCTGGTATGACCTTGACCCTGAGTAGCATCCTGCCCTCACCAAGAATGATACGATGGTATAAAAAAAAAATTATCAATTTCAACAATTGGCTAAGCTTCTGGTGTCATTCAAAGGGGATCCAGTGTCTGTCAGCCTGGGATGACATGCTCGACAAGCCACTCTGCTTCGCTAGAGATGGCTTGCACCTGTCACCCTTAGGCTTTCAAATACTGGCCAAGGCTCTTGCCACCCCATAGTGCCTTTTTTAGGCAAGGCTCAAAAGATAAACTCACCGCTGCAAATAGCAAGTAACAAAAAACTGAGGGTAATGCTACTCAATGCCAGAAGTCTAAACCTCAAAATGCACACACTCGAGGCACTCCTCAGTATGGAGAAAATCGATATATATGCAGTAACAGAAACCTGGTTTAAGGCTCCAGACAGCACCCGAGCACTATCAGGCTACAACTCATACCATACATTTCAGCCACAAAACCCGGACAGAAATACAAAAGGCGGGGGCATATCCATATTCATCAAGGATACCCTCATCTCCAGGTTAGTGGCACAGCATGATGCTTCAGAGATCATCCACGTGCAACTAACAATGGGCAGAACTGCAATTCAAATTGTAGCTTGCTACAGATCACCCACCATGTCCCAGGACCCCCCATTCTGCATTTTTGGAAACACTGGGAAACATAAAGGTCCTACCAAACACCCTGATATTGGGTGATTTCAATTACCCAAACATTAACTGGGAGAACTACTCAAGTACTAACTCCCTTGCCCAACATTTCCTAGAATTTATAAACTCAAATGCCCTGGATCAACTTGTTAACACCCCCACCAAAGGTGACAACATATTGGACCGGTCATCACCAACATGGGCGACCGGTGTTCCACACCGGAGGTCAACCCCTCGCTGGTTAGATCTGACCATAAACGAATCACTCTGGATATCCACATTCTGCCCCCACCCCCGGTCAAAAAAAACACTGTGAAAAACTTTTCAAAAAGCAAACTTCATGTTACTTAATACCGAGGTGGAAAGTTTCAAATCCCCCATGCTAAAGGATAACGCTGCCCAAGCTGCAAAATCCTTTACTAATGCAGTCTACGGGCACCTACAAGAATGCATGGATCGTGCTATCCCAAGCAAAACCAAGACTCACTCCTCCAAGAAAAGGAAACCAGTCTGGTGGACCCCTGCCATAAACAAGCTATACAATAGAAGGAGAAAAGTAGTACAGAAAAGAGTAAAATCCCAAGAAGGGAAGAAATCCCTGATCAGTATCAACAAGAAACTATGATCACTCATAAAATCATCCAAGGCTAGCTTCGAACGAAAAATTGCCAAGGACTCCAAAGATAACCACAAGGCATTCTTTAGCTATGCCAAGAATCTAAGTGGCAATTCTCAGATCTGCTCAGAGTTAGTGCAAAATGGCACAAAGTACACTGAACTGACCGATATCGCCAACATCCTGGCAGACAGGTTCACTGCAAACTTCACCCCCCCTCTCACCCCCAAAAGGGCCCATAACCATATCAGAAGAATGTAGTGCCCCTGAAATCACAGACACTCAGGTTAAAACAGCCCTCTCCAAAGCCAAAAACACAGCATCAATATGACCAGACGGTGTCCCAGGTTGCGTCCTACACGAGCACAAAGATGAACTAACCCCTCACCTAAACACACTGTTCAAACTCAGCCTCTCCACAGGCTACATGGCCATAGAGTGGCGCACAGCAAGGGTTATTCCACTCCACAAAGGTGGAGACACAACAGACCCCGGGAACTATCACCCTATAAGCCTGACTAGCTTGGTCTGCAAGGTTATGGAGCACATCATCATGGATCTCATTAACAGAGACATTGGGAACCTCCAAACACTGGACCCTACCCAGTTCAGCTTTGTTAAGGGCAGATCATGCCTCCTAAACCTGGTGGACTTCTTTGAGACAGTTACCAAGGATATAGACAAAGGAAAGGTGGTCCACACAGCCTACCTAGACCTTGCAAAGGCCTTCGACACCATTCCCCATTCTGGTATTATAGACAAGCTCACCAGCCTGAACATAAACCTCTACATCATGAGATGGGTTCTCACAGACAGAACCCACATGGTAAGAGTTACGGGAGCTAGGTCTGACTCTAAACCGGTTACAAGTGGCATTTCCCAGGGCTCAGTCCTAGGAGCCCTCCTGTTCGGCATATACTTCTCAGAGGTACAGGCAAGCACAGGAGGACTATGGCTGACCAAGTTCACAGATGACTGCAAATTAGGGACTATAATTGACTCTCTGGCTGACACAGACATCCTCCAAAAGGGTCTCAATAGACAGATGCCTCATGTCAAAACCATGGCCTCAAGCTAAATGCCAAAAAGTGCATAGTCATCCCCTTTAGAAAAAACAAAGTACTCACAAACTACCACATAGGTGGTAGCCCCCTAAATACAGAAGACGTAATAAGGGATCTGGGGACCCAAGTAGATAGTAATCTCTCCTTTGATAATCACATTGCCAAAGTGGTTAGAAAATCCTTCCATGTGGCCCACTTAATCACAAAAGGGTTTGCATCTAGATCAAAAGAGGTCATTGTGCCCTTCTATGCATCACTCATCAGACGCATCATACAGTACAATGCCCCATTTGGGATGTACCTTACAAGACACCTGCAACAGCTGTAAAGACCACAGAAATACCTCACCAAGAGGATCACTGGCCTTAAACAGATACACTATACAACTCAAATGAAGAAACTCCAGCTGTACTTGGTTGCATACTGCCTGCTCAGAGGTGATCTCTGCCTGACATACAAGGCCATGTCCAACCCAGAACTGATGAACATGCTCCACCTAAAGAAAACCATATCCCCTCAAGCCACACGCTCTAGGGATCTAAACCTTACCACAACAATAAATAGGACGTGCTGGAGGGATAGATTCCTGTCCCAGAGACTTCCCATGCTCTGGAGCAAAATTCAAATCTACATTAGGCAGAGCTCCTCACTAACACTCTTCAAGAGAAACCTTGACAAGTGGATGGGAAACAGAAAGTTTAACCCGGGGATCACTTCAATGGCTCTGCTGGACAGAGGCACAGGGAACTAATCTAAGGTGGTGGAGAAAGCCAACACATTCCTGCTAGGCTTATAAATGCCTTTGGGCAGATAGCCTAGTACCTACCTATGAAACTATGAACCTATAACTTTATATAATATAAAACTCTGAGTTTGAATTAGATTACATGCATAATAATGAATTATATGAACTTCTTCGTGATGCTTTCTAGTCCATTGAGTTTTGTTTTTATTTGGGAGACAGGGATCCAAATAGTACTACCCATGCTGGTGGGGCAAGTAATTCTCAATCTTCTTAAGTGAGGTATTGAGGAGAACATATCCAAGGTGGGGTTACTTGCCTGTTTGGTGGTGGGAATATGGGTTCTTCCAGCTTCTAGCTTCCTAGTGGTGGCAGGTTTGCCCATCTGTTGTGGTTCTCCATTGATTCTAGTTAGCTCAACTAGCCTGTAGTTGTAGATTCAGGTCTTTATTCTAGGATGAATTATGGTCATCCAGTCCGTCTCAAGTTCTTGAAGAAAGATTCCCTCTCAGTACTTTTGATTAAAATAATTTTTATTCAGCAGACGAGCGCTGCTTAGACTGAGTTGGTATAGTGAAGTTACAGCTATTTATTGTTTAAATTGTGAGCTGAGCCTGAGGCAGTTGCCTACCATGATGACAAGGTGGGTGTCTCGATCAGACTAAGGTCTGCCATTGGTATCATGGTGGTTGTCTATCTGGATGGTTGGGAGTGTGTTCTCGTCATCATGAATTTTTATTATCACATTTCTGCCACACAAAAAAATAAACCATTCGAATTCATGTGGCCAACTAAAGCCATAGAAAAATAAAATAAGATAAAACTGTAAATACATTTTACATTATAAAAAAAACTTTGTCCTACATTTCTTTTAGTACTGAATGTCAATGTTCATGGTAATGCTCAAACTGAAATGCTCATAAATAACAAGCTGCCCTGAACTTTTTTCAACTATCACTTTTCACGTCCATTTCATATGCTAAAGAAATCTGTTACGGTTTAAAACAAGAATCTACTATTCAGTTATAATCGATGATGTTCTTTCTAGTGTGTCCTGGAAGGGGAGAGTGTGTGGATTTTATTTTTTAAAAGCATTTCTCAAAAAAACAAAGTTTCCTATAGACATTGTAAGGCTTTGCTTAGACTAATTATGATGGCTGCCAAAAAAGCAATAACTAGAAAATGGAAACTGAAGTCTAAACCAATGTTACTAGAAGTAAAAAAGGTAGCAACAAAGATAAAACAACTGTAACTGTGATCTTTAGAAAAGGGTAGGAGTAAACTACACAGAAAAAAAATGGGACATGTGGGACTACTACATGTGGAGGAGGAAGGATGTTTAAAAGAAGGCAGGATCTGAATGAGCCGTGTAATGATTGACTGACAATGACTGGCTATATTAAAAGTGATATAGAATGTTTGCAGCTACAATTGTGTTGGCATGGTTTGTAAGGTATAATGTTTGCAATTGGGATTGTGCCGCTATGATTTATTTTCATTTATATAAATGTAAGACTGTCTAAGTCACACATGGTAATTTAATAAAGAGGTTTCTTGTAAAAAAAGAAATTAAGTTTCTCCCCTTTTTAATTTCTCCAAGTCTTTTGAGTTCCTAATATCATGACGGGAATGGACCCCATTCCTAAGTCAAAGTATGATTAAAGTTCATGAAATTAGTATTGTTTCAGTCTTTGATGTCAGCCAGAAGTGCTCTTCGCAGCACCTGCAATGTGCCCAATAATGACTCCTGCAGTTCGTATGGAGTTACGTGTATTGGTAACATATCCAAATACGTCTGTAAATTCTTTTTTATAAAAAACAAGTAATCTCCGTGGTATCCCGGAAGTCTCAAAACAACCCACTAAAGTGTAGTGGGTCTAAAAACAAAACAGTGTAAGAAACTTCTCTGTGTGGAAGATTTTCAGTCCATATATTTCTAGTTAATCACTGTATATTAATCAGATCAGACAATAGTAGTAGAAATAGCGAACGTAAACTCGTCAAGTCAAAAAGTAATAATAGAAAATATATAATTCTACAGCATTACTAAGTATTCGAAAGTAATCCAAGCAAGGCAGGCAGTCTGTTTCCAGTCGAAAATCCTTTATTAAGTACACAGACAACCTAAAGGATTTTCAACTGGAAACAGACTGCCTGCCTTGCTTGGATTACTTTCGAATACTTAGTAATGCTGTAGAATTATATATTTTCTATTATTACTTTTTGACTTGACGAGTTTACGTTCGCTACTTCTACTACTATAGTCTGATCTGATTAATATACAGTGATTAACTAGAAATATATGGACTGAAAATCTTCCACACAGAGACGTTTCTTACACTGTTTTAAATTCTTTTTTATAAGACCTGTTGCTCCTACTACTATTGGAACTGTCTGGGTATATTTCTTCCACATTGCTCTCATTTCAGTCTGCAGATCCTGATATTTTATGACTTTATGTCTGTCTGTATGCAAGACACTGTAGTCACTTGATGTGGCGATTCAATGATCAATGCTACTTTTGTCTTCTTTTCTTGGACCACTATATCCAGTTTTCTAGCATCTATCTTTTGGACTGTTGGTAATGGGTGAGTCCATGTGATATAAACTTCATCATTTTCTATGATTCTTTGTGGCTCATGTTTCCAGTGTTTTTCAGCCACTTCAATACCATAATGTTTGCACAATCCCCAGTGCAACAGTCTCTCCACATTATTATGCCTTTCAGTATACAGTCCTTCTGCTATTAGTGTGTCACAACCAGCAACAAGGTGTGTGACTATTTCCAATTCGGTTTTACAAAACCTACATTTGTCTGTTTCTCCCACATGTTTAATGGACTTCGTAATTCAGCGTATACATAGCCCACTATCTTGGGCTGTCAATATTAACCTTTCATTTCTTGGTTTGAATTCACCTCTCCTTAACCATTCCTGTGTTCGTTCCTGATCAACATGAGGTTCTTCCAGATGTTTTCTATGCTTGCAACTATATTTATGTTTTTTCCACATTTCTTGCCTTTTCATCTGGTCCTTCACCTTATATTCTTTCTTTTGTTTTTTGGAACATTCAGTTGCTGCCTGGTTTTTATCTACCTCTGGTTTGATTTCTATTCCTGCTTGACGTTGATATGCTTCTGCTAAATTAAGCAGAGAAGTCATCTTAGATTTATTCTCCTTATGTTTCAAAACTTTCACTACAGTTGGATCTTGTGAGGTCAGTAGATATGTGTGGAGTCCCATGATTGCAGATCTATACATTTAATCAATTTCAAGGAGGCCCATCCCTCCTTCGGTACAGGGAATATATAATCTTGGTATACACTGATTTTTGCTGAGCATGAAGTATCCTTCTTATTTTAATATCTAATCTATACAACACTTTTTGGAGCCAATCAATAACTCCAAAACTGTAAGTTAGGACCAGAAGAGCAAATTGATTTATAGCTTGGATCTTGTTCCTAGATGCCAATGCTGTTCTCAGGATTAATTTAAGTCTTCTGAAGTATTCCTTACTGAGTTTTATTCGCATTTGTTCATGTTTTATTGCTGATCCCTTATCAATTCCCAAGTATTTATACACTCCCTCTTGCTCAAGTTCCTTTATATCACAATCTTGTCCCAAACTGATGTTTTCCTGGTGCTGCAGTTTTCCTGCTTTAAAGGTTGCTTTTGCACATTTATCAAGACTAAATGACATTCTAATATCATCTGAAAAAGTTTTGACAACCTGCAACTGTGCTTTCAGTTCCTCACCTGATGAGCTATGCAGTTTTAAATCATCGACAAAGAGAAGATGAGAAGTAATTAGACTTTGTTGTTTTCTAGGAGCTAAATTATAGCTATAGCCTAAGCTGTTAAGTAAACAGCTTAATGGGTTAATGGTAAGGCAGAATAGCAATGGTGACAGAGAGTCACCCTGGAATATTTTTTGTAGTCAATCCATGCCATACTTAGACTTTTTCCCTTTTACAGTTCTCCACTATAACACTATAATTTTATTTAACAACAAATGATACTTTGTTCCATATGATTTTCATTTATTGCCCTTTTGTTCTACTGCCATAATTGAGTTTTCTTCTAAATTACTATAAACTCTGTCGGCGTCAATTCCCGTGTATATTTTATACGTCATTGGAAGGCAAGTTATTGGTCTATAATGTTTATGGTAGCTTGCAGGTTCACTCTTAAGTAAGAGCATTGTTTTGCCTGTTGTTAGCCAGTGTGGTGTCTGTTTAGGGTGCGTATATAAATAGTTTTTACTCATGGCTAAATCCTCGTGCAAAAATGTTAATAATTTTAACCAAAAGTTAGGTACTGCATCTGGGCCTGGGGTTTTTCAGTTAGAGGCTTTTCTTAACTTTGTTTCAGTCTCTCTGGCTGTTACTTCATCCCATTTCATATCCTGTACCTTTAAACTTCTTATTCTTTCTTTTACTTCTTCTACCATTTAGCATCTTTGTTATGTTCCACAGGATCTTCATAGATACTTCTCCAAAATCTATCTACTTCCTCTTTTTTTGGCGGCCTTTCAATTCCTTTTACCTTATTTCCCAATTCTTTATAAAACTTTTTTGGTCATCAATAAATTGCTTATTTTGTACTTTTCCCTTATATTTGTCAATGTATCTTCTACGTTTTTCTGCCTGTGCTGAAATTTTTAGTTTGTTATTTGCAATAGTGCATGACAGATCCTGGTCTGTTCTAATACTGTGCATTGATTTAATCACATCTACCTTTCTTAGTATTTTTGTTGATCTGTTCCCTCTTCTATAATCTTCTAACAGTGACACTTCTTGTCTTAATTGCTTTCCAGTTTTTCTCTATTCAATACTTCCATGATGGTATTCGATTTCTCCCCTTCTTTCCCTTGCCGCCCTGTGTTCTTGTGGTATAACTTTATCAGTTATTAATTTAGCAGCACAGCGATATATCCTGTTTACTTCTGTTATATCATATGGATCCCTACGGACAGTCCTAATTACTGTATTTATTTGTTTTATCAGACATCTTACTTTTTGGATTTTATTGACCTTCTGCAGTCTGTTTCTCTCATTGATCTTAATATATCTATCCATGTCCATTAAATCAAGCAACTCTTCTCTTAGCTCATTTTCTTCCAAACTGAGGGCACATCCCTTGTTTTCCGTTTCTTGCAGGCATTCTATAGAAAGTTCTATGAAATCTTCCTGTGGCACACTCTCTTTAATTTCATCCTGTGCCATCTGTTGCTCTGTCACATGGGAACTCATTGGCCTATCACTCCTCAACATTGACTACATCAGTTTCCACAGTTTCCTGTTCCTTTCCTTGCTGTCTAGCTTTAAGTGAATGTTTATACTGGTTTCCTGTGGAAGGCTCCAAAATATCTTGATATGGCATCTGACCAGTTGCTTCCGGTTCCACTGGTTTTGTCTTAATTTAGATATCCATTGCTCTATCCTGTTGTGGTGCTTTCTGTATTGGATTTTCTAGACTGAATCCTTCTCTTCACAGGTGCTCCATAACCTCACTTTCTGTTTCTTTGACTTCTCCATTACTCATCTCTTTTTCTACTTTTCCTCTTAATCTTCTTATTTTTTGTATTGTAAAGTTTTCCATTTGTGGATTCCTTTGCCTGTATTTCTCTTCAAATATCTTTGGTGCTGCTCTTTTTGTATTGGTTAGTTTTGCTTTCTCATTTGCATAAATATTACACCATATTAAATCTCTTTTCCTTTCCCGTGTCCATATTCCTTCTTCACGTCTCCTGATCTTCTTGCTTTTCCTTGTTCTGGGGACTCACTCCAACATGCTGTGATGTAGTCTGTTTTAGACCTTCTACATCAAATCCTTCACTTCGCAGGCACTCCATAACTTCAACTTCTATTTCTTTAACTTCTGTATTACTAATCTTCTTTTCCACATTCCATCTTTGTGATATTATTTTTTTATTGTGAAATTTTCCATATCTGGATGCCTTTGTCTGTATTTCTATTTGAATATCTTTAGGGCTGCCTTCTCTTTATTAGTTAACTTGGCTTTCTCGTTTGCATAAACATTGCACCATATCAAATCTCTCTTTCTTTCCCATGTCCATATTTATTTTTTATAGTTATCAAATATCTCTAAGTTTTGTTGTTTATATTTTCGCACTTCCTCAGATGCTTCTTTTTCTAAACAGATCAATGTTTCTTGATCTATATAATGTTTTTCAAAAAATCTGTTATATTAATGAACGCAAATTTTTATTTGAAGCTTCTGACAGTTTTCCTGTGTATTTTTCTTTCCTTTAATTTTTCTCTTAATAGTTTTGTATATCTTGCGTCTCCTGTCTAGTCAAGTTATGGAACTCAGTTCCCCTCGACCTTAGACAGGCGACTAGTTATCACAGATTTATAGCAAAATTAAAAACCGACTTAGCCACTAAATGCTCTTGCCCTTGTACCTGATGTATCTCTTGTACAGATGTTCTACAATTTCTAACAATGTAAGGCTACACTACCTATAGACTTTTACTGCCCTATCTCTTCTCAAACACACGCACGCACGCATGCATGCACGCACACATACCACGCTGCAGCGTCACACACACACACACGCACACACACACACGCACACAAACACGCACACGCACACGCGCACGCGCACACGCACACACACGCACATGCACACGCGCACGCACACACACACACACACACACACACACACACACAGCATTTGCTGTCTGCTTTCTCTTTTACCTACCTACTTTTTTGTTGAAACATTTTATTATCAAACATATAGCTATATTAAACCAACAAGTAATTAGCAACTATATAGCTGTAAGTTAAATATAAAAATAACTGGAAAAAGTTGATATGTACAAGTACAATATATAACTTGTACAATAAACAACACACATTGAATAAGAAATAAAACTTCAACAAAAATCTCATTAACTATTTGTAAAAGGCAAAAAGAAAAGAGGGGACAGTCACACTAATTGGTAAAAGGCAAAGCATTGTACTATAAAATCAATAATTAATAAAATAATTTCTGTTTGCTAGCTACCTATTTACTAATCAAAGTAAGCTTTACTTGGTTGAACTTCACTCTTTTACCCTTCCCTCCTTTCATTGTATACCACTGAGACTGTCTCATTTATCTTTAACTTCTGGGCTGCCCAGACTTTTTTTAATTATTGATACAGTCCTGATGTAATTGTTTGCATACTATGTCTGCTGTAATATTTGCTTTAATTATTGAAGCTTTCCTCCCTGGTATTTCACTGAAAGTAGGCTCTTGCTCAGACAGATAAACCCAGTCAACAAATGTAAATAAATACATACATACATAAACAGATTTAATGTAACTGAAAATTTTTGCTTCACCTAAGACAGAATTTGTTTATAAAAGTAAACTTTCAGAATTGCCTAGTGTAGTAAGAGAAAGCACTAAAACGCTGCTATTTTATACGAGAAATGGTAATACCTTGTGTTCAGAGTTGCAAAGTGAGTTGAGGTTGAAACATACAAATAGCAACCAGAGTGACTTGAACTCAAACTGTATGAACCAGCAGGTGAATGTGGGATGGGACGAGAAAGAACACATAGTAAGATATCCAGATCTGGTCTGAAATCTATCTGTATTCTAAAGACACAGGGAAAGAGAGGGAGACAGAGCTTATTTATAAATGTAGACATCCAGCGTAGTCCTTTATATTGAGAGAAAAACAATGAAAGTAAAACATCCAGTGTTCAACAAAGTAAGCTGTAGTTGAAATACACTGACAACAATCAGAATGACCTGAAGGCAAGCTAGATGAACCAATATGTACACAGAGGATGAGTGATATAGAATACTCAGTAAGGTAGACAACTATTTAACTGATGCTGTAAGTTTAATTAAGAGCATGCCTGCAAAAGGTATCGAAGTATCATAGTCATGAAAAGTAAGGCACAGAATGTAGACAATGATCTGATATGGCATTTATCATTACAGCAAAGAAAAAGGCAGCCCAAATGAAAGGGAAAGACGTGGATAGAGTCAAAGAGGTACCACTATATGAGCAGTGGGTAGATTCACAGATGTACCACCTTAAAAGAAAAGTGCTTTTATTAAGTAACTATTTTATTATTGCTAAATAATGTATTCTGTAATATAATTATTTTGTTGGGTGGTACAGCTGAAGCTAGAAAGTAGAACAGTATGTATTTTGTCATCATTTACAAATTTAATATTTACTGTGTATGTGTAAGTGAGGGTTGCAATCTTTCATTGTCATAATCAGACAATTGTATACAGAATCTGTAAATTGGTTGTAATTGGTGGTCATGTGTGTGTGTGTGTGTGTGTGTGTGTGTGTGTGTGTGTGTGTGTGTGTGTGACTGGAAGAGTTGATATATGTTGCACTGGATGAGTCTGATAACAATGAGATGAACTAAAATACTGTTGCCATTACACAGACATATAAGTTGCTATAACTGTTGGATTATATGAGTGTGTGTGTGTGTGTGTGT
>NC_056741.1:44336874-44379374 GCF_019279795.1 Protopterus annectens
GAGGTTAGTATACTGTGCCTCTGTCTAACAGTGACACAGAAGTGATACTAGGGGTAAACCTACGATCTCCCATCCACTCATCAAGATTCCTCTTGAAGAGAGTCAATGAGGGACTCTGCCTAACCTGGACTGGGATTTTATTCCAGAGTGAAGGGAGCCTCTGGGTTATGAATCTGTCCCTCCAGCATGTCCTATTTATTTCAGTGCTGAGGTTCAAGTCTCTCGAGCGCGTAGCTCGATGGGATTTGGATTTTCTGAGGTGCAGCATGTCCATTAATTCCGGGTTGGACATGGCTTTATACGTCAGGCACAGATCGCCTCTGAACATGCGGTATGCCACTGAGTAGAGCTGGAGTTTCTTTAACCGGGCAGCATATGGCATCTGTTTGAGCCCTTTGATCCTCTTGGTGAGGTACTTTTGGGGTCTTTCCAGTTGCTGCAGGTGTCTGGTAAGGTACATCTCAAAGGGCATTGTACTCAATTATGGGCCTGATGAGGGATGAGTAAAGAGGCACGATGACCTCCCTGATCTAGATGTGAATCCCTTCATGATTAGGTGGGCTATATAAAATGTTTTTCTAACCACTTTGGCCACGTGGTTGTCAAATGAGAGATTGCTATCAACTTGGGTCCCCAGGTACCTAATTACTTCTTCTGTACTTAATGGATTACCACCTATGTGGTAATTTGTGGGCACTTTGTTTTTGCCAAAGGGGATGACTATACACTTTTTGGCATTTAGCTTGAGGCCATGGCTCTGGCATCAGTTGTCTGTTTCTATGAGGCCCTTTTGGAGGATGCTTGTGTCGGCTGGAGAGTCGATTATGACGCCCAGTTTGCAGTCATCTGTGAACTTGGTCAGCCACAGTCCTTCCGTGTTGGCCTGTACCTCCGAGAAATATATACCGAACAAGAGAGGCCCCAGGACTAAGCCTTGTGGGACACCACTTGTAACTGGTTTGGAGTCTGACATGGCTCCAGCAATTCTAACCATGTGGGTTCTGTCCTTGAGCCAGTTTGCAATCCATGTAGTGACATAGGGGTTTATATTTAAGCTGGTGAGCTTATCTATAATGCCCGAGTGGGGTATTGTATTGAAGGCTTTTGCAAGGTCCAGGTAGGCTGTGTGGACCACCTTCCCCTCGTCAATGGCCTTGGTGACTGTTTCAAAGAAATCAACCAGGTTTAAGAGGCAGGATCTGCGCTTAACAAAGCCGAACTGGGTAGGATCCAGTGTCTGTAGGTCCCCAATATCTTTATTTATGAGGTCCATGATGATCCTTTCCATAGCTTTGCAGACCAAGCTAGTCAGGGTTATGGGGCAATAGTTTCCAGGATCCGTTGAGGCACCACCTTTATGGAGAGGGACCACTGTTGCTGTATGCCACTCTTTGGGCACATATCCAGTAGTAAGGCTGAGATTGAATAATAGTTTTATGTTTGGGTTTAGCTCTTCTTGGAGTTCATGTAGGACACAGCCCGGGACACCGTCTGGTCCCATTGATGCTGTGTTTTTTGCTTTGGAGAGGGCGGCTCTTACCTGAGCATCTGAGATGTCAAGGGGGGCAGCACTCTGCTGGGATAGATATTTGCCCTTTTGGTGGGGAGGGGGGGAGAAGTTTGCGCTGAACCTGTCAGCTAGGATGTTGGCAATGTCTGTGGGTTTAGTGTATTTTTTGTCATTTTGGACTAATTCTGAGCCTATCTGGGAATTACCACCCAGGTTCCTAACATAACTAAAGAAAGCCTTGTGATTATCCTTAGTGTCCTGTGCAATTTTTCTCTCGAAGCTGGCCTTAGACAATTTTATGAGTGCCCGTAGTTTTTTGCTAATACTGATCAGTGATGCCTTCCCTTTTTGGGATTTTGCTCTATCATTTAGTAGCTTCCTCCTTCTATTGTATAGTTTGTTTATGGCTGGGGTCCACCAGACAGGACGTCTGCCTTTGGAGGATTGGGTCTTGGTTTTATTTGGGATCGCATGATCCATGCATTCCTGAAGGTGTTCATAGAATGCGTTTATAAAGGATTATGCGGTCTGGGACATATTTTCCACAGGCCCGGGGGCTTTGAAGGATTCCACCTCGGTTTTGAGGAGTGTGAAATTTGCTTTAGAGAAGTTTTTCACTGTGGTTTTCTGGGCAGGGGGTGGGGTCGGGATGTGAATATCCAGTGAGATTAGTTTATGGTCTGATCTTACCAGTGAGGGATACACTTCTGGTCTGGAGCATAGAGTCCCCATATTGGTGATGATCAGGTCCAGTATGTTTTCCCCTCTTGTGGGAGTGGTAACAAGTTGTTCCATAGCATTTGAGTTTATAAATTCTAGGAACCTTTGGGCTAGGGTGTTGGAGCTAGAGTAATGCTCCCAGTCTATGTTTGGGTAGTTGAAGTCGCCCAGTATAATGGTGTTTGGAGAGACTTTCATATTTTCCAGTGTTCTCAGGAAGGCCGAGTGGGGTTCCTGGTTTGGGAGGGTGGTCTGTAGCAGGCTATAAACTGGAAGGCAGTTTTACCCACTGTTAGTTGCACATGGATAGTCTCTGATGCTTCATGCTTAGCCACCAACCTGGAGGTGTGGGTATCTTTGATGAATATCGATACTCCCCCTCATTTTGTGGTTCGGTCCAAGTTTTGGGGCCGAAAAGCATGGTATGAGGTATAACCTGGTAGTGCTGGGGTGCTCTCGGGAGCCCTGAACCAGGTTTCTGTTACTGCACAGATATCGATGTTCTCCATGCTAAGGAGAGTTTCGAGTGCGTGCATCTTGAGGTTTAGACTTCTGGCTTTGAGTAGCATTACTCTTAGTTTCTTATCCCTTGTGATACCTATGGAGGTGGGTTTGTCTTTTGAACCTTGCCTAAAAAAGGCACTATGGGGGTAGCAAGAGCCTTTGCCAATATCCGAAAGCCCAGGGGTGACAGGTGCAAGCCGTCCCTAGTTAAGCATCGTGGCTTGTCGAGCATATCATCCCAAGCTGACAGGCATTGGATCCCCTTTGAATGACACCAGTACTTAAGCAAATTGTTGAAATTGATCATCTTGTCTTCATATTGTGGCATCATTCTTGGTGAGGGTAAGATGCTACTCAAGGTCAGGGTCATACCGGCCTGGGCTACATGCTCAGAGAGCTCCTTTATGTCTCTTTTCATGTAGTCCAGGGAGGTACATCTCAGGTCATTCACACCAGCATGGACAATGACTGAGTCATATTTGTACTTGCCTTGGAGTGACCTGAGTGCTTGTGTTATGTGGCGGATCCTAGTGCCCGACAGGCTGCTCACCGTGACCCTCTCCTTGTTCAGCCTGGTGAGCGGGACGTCAGTGTGCCTGACGATAGAGTCACCTATTACAAGTGTATCAGGTGTGTTGTTTAGTCTTAAGGGCTGTGACTGTTCGGCACACTGGCTTTGTGAGATATGTGTTGCACGTGTTTTGTTTTGGGGTAGCGGTTGCTTGGGTGTCTGCTTTGGAGGTCTCTGCTGCTTAGGCAGATCTTTATTTAGAGCCTCCGAGTATGTTTTTGTGTGATTATGTGTTTGGTTTGCTGTCGTGGTAGGTCTATGTGAGACTGGAATTGTATATCTATGGTTTACTATAAAAATGTTGCCGTGCACTTGCAGAGCTATGAAGTCATCGAACGGCAGATGTTCGAATGCTTCATATGTGTACAGGTTTCATGAGCGAACGTCATATTTGCGAATGGACTGTGCAATTGCATATATAATATTGGCTCATGTAAAGGGATCATGGTACAGTGTGGTTAGGAAAATATATCGCTTTCCTCACTGTAGTGCGATCTTGGAGTTGGAATATTAAGTTAGGGGGGTAGGGGTGCAGGGGGGCTTGCCATCCTGCATAAACTGTATGTTAGGTGTAGGGATTAGGATGTTACGGCAAGGGTGGCATTGTTGTTAATGCCGTAAAATGTCATTGTTGACATTTTCAGCATTAATACCTGCTTTTTGACAATAGGGCCGTTTGGGTAGTTTTAGATTTGGTTAAAGACTTTGGTTTTTAGTACCGTTTTTATTTTAAATTTCAAGATGTTGATATTAAACCTATATATATATATATATATATATATATATATATATCTGTGTGTGTGTGTGTGTGTGTATGCATGTATGGCAGGAACAACTTGAATTATATTCTTTTGATCATTTGTCAACTGTGGCCATTTGTTATTTCATTTTCATTCCAAACTAAAACCAAATGGGTACACAGAAACTGACTACCTTTTCTGGTGTGGTAAGAAGGACACAAGGCAGACACTATTCTTAGATATGATGTATATATCCTCACAAGCATTTATTTTCTCACTTTATTGGGAATTACAGTTTTGTTAGCTGTGAACAATTAGCTTTGGACATAATTTATTTCTTCCCTGAAAGTAAAAAAAGACTGAATTTCTTATCTCACTTCAATTCTTGTTCAGGCTATGATGGAATGAAAAAGCTTGGGGAAAAAGCTATAAAAAATATTTATTTATTTAATTATATTTACATTTGGTTGTCTGTGTTATTCCTGCAGGCCCAACCCCATTTTCATAGGGGCCCTGGATGAAAAACCGAGAGAAACATCACAGTGACAAATTTACAGAGTAGAAGGAAATAAGGTGAAATAAACATGAGTTACAATAGTCATAGCTATTTTACATAGCATACTGGTACATTATGAGTATTCCAACAATTGTAAAATGTGCAAACCCATGATCAAAATGTGAGGGCTGTCTAACAAGCAGAGGTGGGGTAGAAATAAGAGGAATTTGTAAGTGGTAAGTAAAGTTTGAGGAGAGTAGTAGTGAGTAGCGTAGAGGACATGAGATTAGTTAGCGGTTGATGACAAGAATGATGATTAGGTTACACTTCACTGAGTGCAACATAAAGTACCATTGAGGAGGGATCGACATAAATCATGATATTAGTTAGCGGTTGATGAGAAGAATGATGATTAGGTTACACTTCACTGAGTACAACATAAAGTATCATTGAGGAGGGATCGACATAAATCATGAGATTAGTTAGCGGTTGATGAGAAGAATGATGATTAGGTTACACTTCACTGAGTACAACATAAAGTATCACTGAGGAGGGATCGACATAAATCATGAGATTAGTTAGCGGTTGATGAGAAGAATGATGATTAGGTTACACTTCACTGAGTACAACATAAGGTATCATTGAGGAGGGATAGACATAAATCATGAGATTAGTTAGCGGTTGATGAGAAGAATGATGATTAGGTTACACTTCACTGAGTACAACATAAGGTATCATTGAGGAGGGATCGACATAAATGTTTGAATGAGATAAAGTTAGTAACGTCTTGTATTTCTTGGGGTGATGAGTCCCAAGTGGTTGGTTAAAAGTGATTAGGAGCATGGTCACACATTTTTGAGGATGATTTCTCTACTGTTTATTGTTAATCTTGTTTTTAAGTTAGAGTAACATTTTGTCAGTTTTATATGGAGGTATAATAGGATGAAAAGGAGGGCATTCATTATTGTATATATTTTTTTGGATAAAAGTGAAATGGATGAAGGTGTGTTCTTAGTGAAAGATATCTGTTGCATTTTTTTTAAGTACATTGCATATATGTGGAGTGCCGCAGTGGTGCAGTTGTTAGCGTTGTTGCCTTACAGCAAGAGGTTCTCTGGTTTGATTCTTGGCTGAATCTCTTACTGTGCGGAGTCTACATGTCCTCCATGCAGTCGAGTGAGTTTTAAAGACATGCAGGTGTGTGTGTGTGTGTGTGTGTGTGTGTGTGTGTGTGTGTGTGTGTGTGTGTGTGTGTGTGTGTGTGTGTGTGTGTGTGTGCGCGCGTGCGTGTGTGCCTTCTGTGAAGTTTGGGTGCCGGGCTGGCAACTCAACACCATAAAAACACCACTGCTAATCAATCTGAATACTGGTGATCCGCTGTGGTGACCCCTAACTGGGAAAAGCCTAAATACATTGCTTTTTTTTTTGCATATATGTGGAGCGTGAACTGGTTGTGCCACAAATTAAGAAATTTTGTAGTGTGTAGATTCTAATTTTTGGTAAATGGTTTTGTTAATATTTCAATAGCTGTTGCTGCATAAAGTAATTTAGGTAATAGTAATGCATTGGCAAGTGTTTTCTTTGATGATGGGTGAGACAATTTTTTTATTCTGTATAAGGCTACAAGTTAGGCAATAAGGCTTCATGAAACCTTTACTCACTTGGAAAATAAGGACTACTTTGTCAGGATGTTATTCATTGACTTCAGTTCCACCTTTAATACTGTCATCCCCCCCCCCCAGAACCTAGTGATGAAACGAATCCAACTGGGCATCAACAGCCCCTTGTGCAATTGGATACTAGACTTTCTCACAGACAGATGCTAAAAGATATGTGTGGGAAATAATATCTGTAAAAGCATAACTCTGAACATGGGTGTACCATAGGCTGTGTCCTGAGTCCTCTACTATTCACCTTGATTACACATGGCTGTGTAACCAGATATGAATCCAACAGAATTATCAAGTTTGCAGATGACAACACAGTCATAGGTCTTGTCAGGACTGGTGTGGAAACAGCATAGAGGAGTGAAGTAGAACATCTGCTAGACTGGTTTGACAGCAACAATCCAGGTGCAATTAACCATAGGCAAGACTGCTCTGCAAATTGTAGCATGTTACAGGCCACCCTCACAAACTCAGGAACCTCACATGGCCTTCCTGAAAACACTGGAGGGGATAAATGTATCACCAAACACCATCATACTAGGTGACTTCAATTACCCTAATATAGACTGGGAACACTACTCAAGCCCAAACACCCTAGCCCAAAAGTTCCTGGAATTCATAAACTCAAATGCCATGGAACAACTATTCACCATCCCCACAAGAGGAGAAAACATACTTGATCTCATCATCACGAACATGGGAGCACAATGTTCAACACCAGAAGTATACCCCTCACTGGTGAGATCAGATCACATACTAATCTCTCTGGAGGTCCTCATCCCACCCCCACCTGAAATAAAAAAGACCACAGTAAAGAACTTCTCGAAAGCCGACTTCACACTTCTAAAGATTAGTGTGGTCTCCTTTAAGGCCCCCGAGCCGGCGGAAAACAGTACTCAAGCCGCTGAATCACTTACAAATGCCTTCTACCAGCACCTGCAGGACTGCATGGATAAGGCAATCCCAAGCAAAACAAAGACTCTTTGTACCAAAGGCAAGCGTCCAGTCTGGTGGACCCCAGCCATAAACAAACTCTACAACAAAAGGAGGAAGCTACTACAAGATAGAGCAAAATCCTTAAAAGGTAAGACACCTTTGATCACTATAAGTAAAAAACTAAGAGCTGTCATAAAATCATCCAAAGCAAATTTTGAGAGAAAAATAGCTAAAGACTCAAAAGACAATCATAAGGCCTTCTTTAGCTATGTTAGAAACCTGGGAGGAAACACCCAGATATGCTCAGAACTAGTTCAAAATGATGTGAAGATTACTGATCCTACAGACATTGCCAACATACTGGCTGACAGGTTCAGTGCAAACTCCCAAAAGGAGAGATATCTATACCAAACGATTGCAGCCCCCCAAACATCTCTAATGCCCAAGTGAGAACTGCTCTCTCCAAAGCAAAAAACACAGCATCCATGGGACCTGATGGTGTCCCCGGCTGTGTGCTCCACGAACTCAACGAGGAATTAAACCCACAGCTAGGACAGCTGTTTAATCATAGTCTCACCTCTGGATACGTACCCAGTGAGTGGCGCACTGCAACTGTGGTCCCACTTCACAAAGGCGGTGCCTCCACCGACCCTGGAAATTACCGGCCCATTAGCTTGACAAGCCTTATCTGCAAAGCCATGGAGAGGATCATAATGGACCTCATAAATAAAGACATAGGGAATTTGCAGACTTTGGATCCAACCCAGTTTGGCTTTGTCAAAGGCAGATCATGCCTTTTAAACTTGGTTGACTTTTTCGAAACAGTCACCAAAGCCATTGATGAGGGAAAGGCAGTCCATACAGCCTACCTCGATCTGGCGAAGGCCTTCGATACAATACCCCACTCGGGTATCATTGAAAAACTCATCAGCTTAAATGTTAACCCATACATCACAAGATGGGTTGCAAACTGGCTGAGTGACAGAACCCACAGGGTCAGAGTTGCTGGCGCCATGTCAGACTCAAAGCCTGTCACAAGTGGTGTCCCACAGGGCTCAGTCCTGGGCCCACTCTTGTTTGGCATCTACTTTTCCAAAGTACAAGCAAACACAGGAGGGTTATGGCTGACAAAGTTTGCAGATGACTGCAAACTGGGCGCCATAGTCGAAAACACATCTGACACAGATATCCTTCAGAAGGGTCTCACAGAAATGGATAACTGGTGCCAGAACCATGGCCTAAAGTTAAATGCCAAAAAATGCATA
This sequence comes from Protopterus annectens, assembly GCF_019279795.1. NCBI lineage: Eukaryota > Metazoa > Chordata > Ceratodontiformes > Protopteridae > Protopterus > Protopterus annectens. Next base: position 44,345,284 of record NC_056741.1, read on the forward strand.
GTCATACCCTTCGGGAAAAACAAGGTTACCACTAGCTACCATATAGGTGACAATCCACTGAACACAGAAGAAGTTATCAGGGACCTGGGGACCCAGGTTGACAGTAGCCTATCATTCGACACCCATGTAGCTAAAGTAGTTAGGAAGACCTTCTACATTGCCCACCTTATCATGAAGGGATTCACATCTAGATCAAGGGAGGTCACAGTCTCCCTATACTCATCACTCATCAGACCAATGATTGAGTACAATGCCCCATTCGGAATGTATCTGACCTGACACTTGCAGCAGCTGGAGAGGCCACAAAAGTTCCTCACCAAAAGGATAAAGGGTCTCAAAAATCTGTCCTATGCTGCCCGACTGAAAGAACTCCAGCTCTATTCAGTCGCTTACCGCTTGCTCAGAGGTGACCTTTGTCTGACATACAAGGCCATGTCAAACCCAGATTTGATGAATATGCTTCACCTCAAAAAATCTAGATCAGTCAGAGCCACAAGGCGGAGACTTAAACCTCGACACGGCTATTAATAGGACGTGCTGGAGGGATAGATTCATCACCCAAAGACTCCCTATGCTGTGGAACAAAATCCCGGTATATGTGAGGCAGAGCACCTCGCTGGCCTTGTTCAAGAGAAATCTTGACCAATGGATGGGAGATCGCAGATATACCCCAGGGATTACCTCAGTGTCACTGCTCGACAGAGGCACAGCAAAATAATGGGTATAGTTCCCCATACTAAAGGGGTGGTGTAAGCCACAAAACTATGGGCTAGGCTTGTAAATGCCCTCGGGCAGATAGCCTAGTATGAACCTATGAACCTATGAAGCTATGAACAATCTGGCAATGAATGTCAGCAAGACCAAGGAACTGATTGTAGACTTTAGGAGGTCTCATGGAGCACATCACCCTCTGGGAATCAAGGGAGCAGCAGTAGAAAGAATCAGGAGCACTAAGTTCCTGGGTAAACACATATCAGAGGGCCTGTCTTGGTCAGTGTACACCAACCACACTATCAAAACAACGCAACAACATTTGAACCTATGGAAACTGAGGAAAACAAACTTGTCACAGTCCATCCTGGTTTGTAGCACTCCTATCTGGATTTTATGGGATAGTGAGGAGCTCCAGCACACTGTTTGAGTGTTGCTGCTTATGTAATTTCTGAACCAATGTAAGACTGACGTGGTACAACCTATTACATGCATATGCTGTAGAAGTAAGTTAAAGTGTATTGGTCATGTTTGGAAGCATGTTTGCTTTACAAATTATTTAATTTCCCAGTGTACTCTTCATTAAAAAATTACAATGATTTTTCAAAACACAAAAATTATAGCATGTTGTATTTTTTTAATTTTTCTGTTTACTCATTTTTTTTTTCTCTATAACCTCACCCACAAAAATGATGTAATGGTAGGTACTGATCAATGATTTACATACACATGCAAATCATTATGGGTAATCATAACTTGCCTCTTTACAGGAACTGTCTTATTTACTTTGTGATTTCGCTGCTACATTATCGTGTGGCAGTGGTACAACAAGTAGCACACTCTCCTTTGGTGCAGAAGGCTGAGGGTTCTATTCACACACCAGGTAGAATGATTGCTGACACTACAGTGCAGCATGAGTGTGGCATCCTTTGGAGGAGATGTTAAACCAAGGCCCCATCTGCTTGAGTTGGTGGCAGCTCAGATGGATGTAAAAGATCCCATGGCACACATTGAAAAGAGAAAGGGAAGTTGCCCGATGCCTGGCCAATTTTTCCCTAGTAGTATAAACCACCGCGGGTCTCCCCTGAAAACAGGCTACTAGCATAGTGGGACTAACCTGGTTAACAAAGGATAAATAAATAAATAAAATATGCTAATTTTCAAAGTGAGGTATTCCAAATGCCAGAAAAGGTTGACAGCTTATCATTCTAGGAAGTAAAAAACTAGTTCTGATGTATTTAACATGAAAATACAGTAGCGTATATATTCACTTAGGTAGTGAAGCATTATAGGTTCAGTCTTTCATGATGTCATGGCAAGGGTTTTCAGCTCTGAGAAAAAATATTCAAGGGGCTATGCTTAACAACAAAACAAAATGCAAACACAATTGACGTTTGTATAATAAACTGTAAAATTTGGTTCTATATAATGTTAAGGGGGATATATCCAAATCCAAAGATCTGTTACTTACACTTACGTTAGAATATGATCAATGCACTTTAAGGCTGAACATGTGAAATGCTTTAGAGAAATATATGAGGAAGCCAGCAGTGAGCGGTTCATTATCATGTTCAATAGCCAGAAACAGATCCAGCACTAATTGACCTAGGCAGCTGCCTAGGGCCTGATGTTGTCTGGGGGACTCGGCCTAATTATAAAAAAAAAAAAAAAAATTCTGTTTGTCATGGCATGTCTTTACCCCGGGCTAATAATCAAGGAGCCCCAATTCTCAGGACTGACACCAGTGAGAGATGATCACTAAAAGCAGGAATGAATTTACACAGTATTTTCAGATGCAGCTCTCTGCATCAAGCACAATTTCCCCCAACAGCACACAGGAAACACACTCCAGACCTGGGATTGGACTCTCTATCTCTCCAGATCCCAAACAAGATTTACTTTGGAGCACTGTCTCCCAGTTCCAAGTAGCTGACACACCACACCATGGTATTTGATTTTCACTCACACACACACACACACACACACACACACACACACACACACACACACACACACACACACACACACACACACACACACACACACACACACCTGGAAAGGCTGGTACAGATTTACTAGCTGTACCCCTTCTGCCCAGAATATGAGGTAACACAGTTGGACAGATTCAAACAGATGCAGGAAAAACAATACTCAACTAATCTTACTGTATTTCCTGACTGTCTACAGAATATCTGTTATCTAACCAACTTAATTAATATAGCAAGGCAATATTAGATGCTGAGATGCATACTTCCACAAGGCAAGGTGATGAGCTTCTAACTAAAACTGAACTCAGCTACTATGCAGCAATGGGGGGGGGGGGGGGTGCTGCTCTCTTGAGTGCACCGTACTTAGGATGAGATGCCAAGTAAATATGAACCTGTTGTCATTGTTTGCCAACCATTCCTTGTTGCATATCACCAGCACACTGATTGTTTAATGTAACTCAGGCAATTTATTCTTCAAGGATGGCAGACACTGTGTTTGTAGATGGAGCACTGAAGTGCAACAGTGTTTGCTAAGTAATGGGACATTGGAATGGCTGTGTGTGTGTGTGTGGTGGTGGGGGGGGTGGCTCTGATCCATTACCCTGCCTAGGGCCCCATCTGACCACGATTTGACTCTGACAGTAACTGTATACTTACTTAACTCTACTATTGCAGTCTGAGTGTTGCAGACAACATGGAAACCATGCAAGATAGTAGATGGTTTGCTATTTGTGGTAAAATAATGCATTAGTTGGGAATGAACTACTTTTTCTAGTAACTTTGAAAGAGGGTTGAAAATTGATATAGGCCTGTCATTTTCTGGATTATGTTATTACCACCTTTAATTAGAGATATTAGTTTTGATACCTTCCAAAAAGATGGCACATGTCCTTCAGTTAGACCTCTGTTAATTGTAATAGTTATTGGTAATGCAAGATCAGAGGATATTTCCTTTAAAAAATCCAAGGGGCTGGATTTGGCAGGGGGTATGTTTGGCAAAATGATTTAGATCTACACCTCATAGGCACAAGGTACAGAGTTTGATTCTAGTCTTAGGTTATTGGCTAGGCTTAAAATGGCCCTTAGGACACTTAGCCTAGTTTCATCTACGAACCTATGATGTGAGAGTTTGTCCATTGATGGGATCTTCTTTTTGTCATGTATAAAGAACATTCTGATTGTAAAGCATGATGTGATGGTGCTAGTTTTGTTGAGTTTAAAATGTAGTCTGTATGAAACAGAATAAAGTGACAGTGATTTCAGATGATCCCCATAGGATAGATGCTGAAGACCTTGAATTTTCCTTGTGAGGAACCTTTGTGGTTTCTCCAATTGCTGCAGGTGCTTGGAAAGGTACATACCAAAGGGGGCATTGTATTCAATTATTGGTCTGATGAGTGAAGAATACAGGAAGGCTATAACCTCTTTTTTTTCTGGAGGCAATGCCTTGCTTATGAGATGAGCAATATAGAATGCCCTTCTTACCACCATAGAGACATGGTAGTCAAAGGTATGGTTGCTGCCAATTTGTGTGCCCAGGTCTCTTACCACTGAGTGTGTACTTAAGGTGTTGCTATTGTTGTGGTAGTTAGCAAGAACATTGCTTTTACTGAAAGGAATGATAATACATTTTTTGCATTGAGTTTAAGGCCATGACTTTGGCACCAATAATTTGTTTGTGTAAGACGCTCTTGTAAGATGTTGACATCATCTGGAGATTCTATGACTGCTCACAGTTTGCAGTCATCAGCAGCACACTTTGTCAGCCACAAACCTTACCTTTTTGCTTGTACTTTGCAGAAATAGATTCCAGACAGTACAGATCCCAGGAATGATCCCTGTGGAACATCACTGGTTACAAGTCTGCTGTTGGAGGTGGATTCCCTTATTTTGACTATGTGAGTTCTATCAGTGAGCCAGTTAGTGATCTATCTAATGATATAAGGGTTGATGCTTAGTTGGGTGAGTTTGTCAATGATGCCTGAATGGGGGATGGTGTCAAAACCCCTGGCTAAGTCCAGGTAGGCTGTATGCACAAATTTCTCTTTATCCAGGGCTTTGGTAACTGCCTGAAAGAAGTTCAACAGGTTTAACATGCATGATCTCCATTTGACAAATCCAAACTGAGTAGGGTCAAGTGTTTGGAGAGTACCTATATCTTTGTTTATAAGGTCCATGATGATTTGTTCCATGGCCTTGCTGATAAGGCTAATCAAGCTAATAGGTCTATATTTCCCAGGGTCAGTGGAAGCACCACCTTTGTGCAAGGGAATAACAGTGGCTGTTTTCCATTCAGCTGGTACAAAGCCAGTGCTTAGGCTATGATTGAAAAGAGTACCCAATAGTGTTGCTAATTCATGTTGCAGCCCATGTAGGCCACAGCCTGGGATGTTATCAGGTCCCATAGATGCTGTGTTTTTGGCCTTAGAGAAGGCATTTACAACCTGCACTTTAGAGATACAAGGTAGGGAACAGGTGGTAGGGATGTCATAGGGTATGTGTGGCAGGGATAGGGGAGCGAAGTTTTTAGAGAACCTGTCAGCCAACAGGTTAGCTATGTCCACAGGTTCAGTATATGGGGTATCATTAATTACCAGTTCAGCACAAATCTGGGCCTTTCCTTTTAGGTTACAGATGTAACTATAGAATGCCTTGTGGTTGTCCTTTGTTGAGGAAGCTAATTTGGACTCGTAGTTTGCTTTGGAGGACTTCACAAGAAGTCTTATTTGCTTGTTTAAGCTGAGGAGGGAGCGTTTCCAGTTTAGGAGGGCCAGTTAGAGTTTCCACTAATAGAAGAACGTTTTCTGTTCTTTTCTGCAGTTCTGCTACTGATGATTTGTTCCAGATTTATTTATTTATTTTACATTTGTTGACCGGGCTAGTCCAACTGGATGTATGTCCATTTTCAGTGGAGGCCCGGGGAGAAAAGCTCCACACATCATTTTTATTTGTGATTTATAGTTATTAATTTGGAAGTGTATTGGACGTTTGATAAGATTTTAATTGTGAATGAAAGTAGGTGGTAGATACTGCCTATGTGTAGGTGCTTTGATTCTCCTAATTATTAATAGTACTAATGCTTCAGCAACCTGTTTCAGCAATTGTGATGTTAGTTGGTTGTAAGATGTGCAGTGTGTCTGTGCTACATTAAGGATATCACCAGCTCTTTTGTTTTTATGGTTGTGTCTAAATATTTTATAGTAATGAGTATTTATTTCTGAGTCAGGGATATTTGGCTTAAAGCATGTTTCAGTTGCAGCTAACATGTCTTGAGTTGTATTCTTGCTTCCAGGTGTGAAAGTGTGCTGTTTTGTTGCATACAGTTCTAGCATTCATGTACATTATGTTCAATCCCTTGATAAATTGTTTTTTAAGTATTAGTCTGTCGTTTAAACATGGGGACATTGGCTGTGGTGATAATCCGGGCTTCAGTTCAATATCTGCTGCACAGAGCAGTAATAGTAATGTAATAATACACAGACATTGTAGATTACATCATGGGATCTGTAATAATCTGATGTAGTAACAACAGTACAGTAATACACAGATGTGGATTACATTGTGGACTGTGTAATAATCTGATGTAGTAACAGTAATGCAATAATACACAGATGTTATAGATTACATTGTAGGCTGTGTAATAATCTAATATAGTAACAGTAGTACAATAATACACAGATGATTATTTTGTGAGCTGCGTAATAATCTGATGTAGTAACAGTAGTACAATAATACACAGAAGTTGTGGATTAAATTGTGTTTTTTTGTAATAATCTGATGTAGTGGATTAATTGACATTTTTGTTTATGTAATAGAAATGGAAACCATCTTAATAAGGTGTTATAGTATTGCTTAGCTGTGATGGTAGCATTTTGTGATTATGTTTGGTATTTATCATGGGAGGTTATGGAATTGTTGAGGTACATAGAAGTCTGAGACTGCCTCAGGAACATACGTTACGACTGGTAATAATAGAGTAATTGTAATGATTGTTAACATTTTTATGTAAGTTTATGGCTTGGAACATATTTTAGCACTCTGTTTTAAATTAGAAACTTAGAGGTATAATACTATAAATGTATTATTGATTAGATACAGTGCATTAGAAGTCTAAGATGCACATTCGTATATCAACATGATTTGTAGTAACGTAGATCACGGAGGTGAAATAATTGTGGTGCACATCTTTAATGCCGAGGAAATTGGAGGCATGGTTATCAGGTTATAAATGCTATTGCACAGGGATGGCTGGGGACTGGTGGTGGGAGGAGCGAAGTTGGTTAGAGATAGCAGTTTCAAGGTAGCTATCAGTGTGCACATGCACATCAAGATTTCCAGCGCCACCATTCAGTGGAATTGTGACCAGACAAAAAAAGAAAAAGTTACAGTAAATAAAAGTACTCGCTGTGCTAGGTAAAAACCAGACACAGTACTCTGTGCAGAAAATGTGTCTGTACCATTTAGCACTGGACAAGAACTAAAAGATTTCTCAGAGTGATTTTTTTTATTAAGACAGAATTTCAAGAATTGCACTTGTCAGAAACACGCAATATGCATGTGTGCTTGGTCTTCCAATTAAAATCCCAAAAGCAATGAATATATACACATATGCACATATGCACATGCTAGGAAAGTTTGTTATGAAATACCTAGCTTCACCACAATGGACACCAGACTGCGGTGGTGGTGCTGCTGTAGCGTTGTCGACTCACAGTAAGACGTTGTCCTGTTCGATTCTCAGCTAAAGCGTCTTCTGTGTGGAGACATGCATGAATGAGCGTACCTTCGTTGAAGGTTGTGCATCAGGGCTGGCAACTCGGTACGTAAAAATCTACTGCCAATCATTAGCGGATTGGAGTTCCGCTGTGGTGACCCCTAACCGATGGACACCAGTGTACAATAAACTGGGTTTGTTTAGCAGGAAAAACAAAATGGGGAATGGGGACCATGGGAAGACACCACTATCAACAGTTCAGGTCTACAAAGCAGCAAATAACATCACCTAGTTAGATGCATTAGGAGACTGAAGCAATGACAGTGTGAGTAGCATGTCTAGCATTGTCAGTAACATGGACAGAAAAATATCAATGTCTGATTGCTTCTTTGGTGCAGTTTACTGAGGACCAGTAGAGCAGCCTGTGGTGCACCACAGGTTATCTAGAAACTCATGTCTCAGGGAGGCCTAGTAGCTCACAGGCCCTGCCTTAATTTGGTTACTTCCTCAACAGTTATTGCAGTACAGTCTTGATTAGTGAGTGTGCTTTGAAAGGATGGAGAAAAAAGCTGAGGAGTAAGAGAAAGTATAAAAAAATGAGAGGGCAGTAACCCGTTGGGAAGGTGAGGGGCCAGAATGATGGGGGGATAGTGGATGGGCACTGTGGTGTACTAGTGTGCATCAGGGAGTACCATAGAGTTCTTTCTCTAGGACTCTGTTTCATCCAAGACTTGTCCTACTGACTGCAGTCAGACATCTAAGTTTGTATAGTCAATATAGTGGCTACAATGACTAGGCACTGAGGCAGTCAGTAAATAATAGTACTTGATCTCACCTGCGATTTGATCACAGGTAAATGGTCATTGACTTGCCATAATATACTCCCACCCCATTCCAGCCAGCCCCACTCCTGCCTATTCCTTTCCTTCCTGCATCCCCCTTTGCTTTGAAGTCACTAGCCCTCCCAGTGAATAATGCATCCACTTCTTGCTTCTAAGTTGGTCAGTTTTTCTTTTGGAGATGCAATTTCTTTGGAATGTACGTCAGATTTAGATGTCTGATTAGAAATATTATCCTCACTGTTCAAAATCCTTGTCTCAAGACTGTATTAGCTGGTTCAGTATTAATACTACTGAGCTGTGTCGATTGTGTTCCACAGTTACTCTAATGGCTTTAATACATCTTCCAGTCCAGTGAAAGGAAGATCACAGTCTGTAGTAGTCCCTGAAGTAGGTCATTTTCTCTCTTCCTTTTCTGAAGTTTTATCCTTTTAGGTTTAGTTTCCCCCTCTCTGGTGTTAAAATTGAAAAAAGCTTTCCTTTTGTAAACTGAGAGTCCATCTCCTCTCCAGTTTTGCTAGCCACACTGATGGAAAGACAAACTGTAGCTTTGCTGAATACTGAAAGAAATGAAATAACTGTAAATCCCCAAGAAGGATGAATGCTGACAAAGTAACAGCAGACTGCAGTAAGATACACCAACCTCAAAACAACAGCAAACAAGCAAATAAGCAACTAAACAAATATATAAAGGAAGTGACAGCAAAAAAACCACACTGTCGCTACATAGCCACCAAACTGGAATAAGGCCTTTCCTAAATCCTAGCCATGGTACTTTAAGGAGCAACAGTTTGTGATATTCTCTTTGAAATGCTCTTTTCATGTCTATGAGGATTGTACTATTTAGCAGACCCTATTCTATATTGTTGAAGATTTTGTTTGTCATAACATATGTGGCTAAAAGGCTATTATAACAATTTCTATATGCTTGTTATGCATGGGATAAGGACCCACCCCCATGTTTAAATGTAGTCCTGAACTTGGCTGTAGACTATTTTCAGAAACACATTTGTAACTTGACATAATTTTGTTTGATCGTTTTTGCCCCCACTGTCTGTAGATCATCAGCACCCTCCTGGTCAAACTTCCCATTTGTTTCCCAGCACTAGGGTAAGGATCATTTGGGAGAGGCTGTCATACAGGCAGTAATTTGTGGTGGTTTGTGATTTTTTTTTTTAAGGTTGCATCTCCACACCCACTTGGCAAAGTTCTGGGGAGGGTACATGCAATGGTTTGACAGCTATGGGCATTCTCTTATTTCCACAAGAGGCAGTTTTCCTTGTCTCCACTGGGGAAATTGCACCTTCTCAGCATGTTCATGAGTGTACAAACCCCTTAGCATCCCTCAGTAGAGGTGAGCACGCAATACCTATCACTCCTTCACTCTCTATACCTGACTCCTCCAATGTCAGGATCATGAATAAAACCCTGGTCTCCAAGGTCATAGTCTGAGCTGTGTCCTCTATGCCACAGAGCTAGGCTAGCTGGACATAACTTAGTAATAGACCAATGAACATGTGGTGATTCTGGGCATTACATCATCTTAGGGAGTAATAGGAACACAGCATGCTTGAATGCAGGAAAAAGTCAGTCTGTAGTTAAGAAATTGCCATCCCTATAGTGCCTTTTTTAGGCAAAGTTCAAAGGACAAAACCACCACCGTAACAGGTACAAGCATGCAAAATATGAAGGTAATGCTACTCAATGCTAGAAGTCTAAACCTCAAAATGCACTCACTCGAGGCACTCCTAAAAATGGAGAACATCAGTATCTGTGCAGTAACTGAGACCTGGCTCAAGGCTCCAGAGAGCACCCCTGCAATACCAGGCTACAACTCTTACCACACTTTTCAGCCACCAAACCAGGACCAAAACACTAAAGGTGGAGGAGTGTCAATATTCACCAAGGATATTCACACCACCAGGCTAGTTGCCCGACACAATGCATTTGAAATTCTCCAGGTGCAACTAACACTAGGTAAGACTGCAATCCAAATTGTAGCTTGCTACAGATCCCCCACCATACCCAAGATTCTCACTACACCTTTCTAAACATACTGGAAAATATTAAGATAGAGCCAAACACCCTAATACTGGGTGATTTTAACTACCCTGCCATTAACTGGGAAAACTACTCGTGTACCAACAACTTTGCCCAACGGTTCTTGGAATTCATAAATTCCAACGCCCTGGATCAACTAATCCATAGTCCCACCAGGGGCTCCAATATCCTAGACCTGGTCATTACCAACATGGGAAATCGATGCTCCACACCTATGATCACCCCCTCGTTAGTCAGGTCTGACCATAAGCTAATTACCCTTAACATCCACATCCCACCCCCACCCCCCAGTAAGGAAACCTCCATAAAAACTTCTCCAAAGCCAACTTCATGCTACTCAAGTCAGAAGTGACAAACTTCATGACACCCATGCAGACAGGAACTGAAAGTTCAACTGCTGAATCCTACACTAAGGCACTGTACGAGCACATCCATTCATGCATGAATCATGCCATCCCAAATAGAAACAAGATGCTCTCATCCAAAAAAAAGAAGCCAATCTGGTGGCCCTGCCATAAACAAACTTTACAACAAAAGGAAGAAACTGTTGCAGAAAAGAGGAAAATCCCAGGATGCAAAAAACTCCCTTACCAGCCTCAGTAAGAAACTGAGATCCCTCATAAAATCCTCCAAAGCTAGTTACGAAAATAAAATTGCCAAAGATTCCAAAGACAACCACAAGGCATTCTATAACTATGTCAAGAATCTAAATGGCAATGCTCAGATCTGCTCTGAGCTAAAACAGAATGGCATTAAATATACTGATCCCAAGGATATTGCCAATATCCTGGCAGATCGATTCAGTGCCAACTTCATCCCCCTCTTACCCCCTAAATGGCCCAACTCAATACCGGAAGATTGCCAAATTCTAGTAATAATGGCCACACAGGTAAGAAACGCAGCCTCCAAAGCTAAGGATACAGCATCCATGGGACCAGATGACATCCCGGGCTGTGTACTACATGAACTCACAATATGAACTGGCACCTCACCTAAGTGTCATGTTTAATCATAGCCTCACCTCAGGTTTCTTGCCCACTGAGTGGCGCAGAGCTACAGTTATCCCACTCCATAAGGGGGGATCCATCTTGGATCCTGAAAACTACCATCCCATCAGTCTGACGAGCCTTATCTACAAGGCCATGGAGCGTATTATCATGGAACTTATAAACAAAGACATTGGCAACCTTCAAACACTGGACCCCACCAAGTTTGGGTTTGTGAAGGGCCGATCTTGTCTCCTGAACCTGATTGACTTCTTCGAATCAGTCTCCAGAGCCATGGACAAGGGTAAGGTGGTCCACACAGCCTATCTAGACCTTGCCAAGGCCTTTGACACCATCCCTCAGTCTGGAATCATAGATAAACTTACTAAGCTCGGCATTAATCGCTACATCACCCAATGGGTTGCTAACTGGCTTACTGACAGAACCCACACTGTAAAAGTAGCCGACTCCAAATCTAGCTCCAGACAAGTGACAAGTGGAGTACCTCAGGGTTCAGTCCTGGGACCGCTCTTGTTTGGCATCTACTTCTCTGAAGTACAGGCCAACACTAAGGGACTCTGGCTAACAAAGTTCACAGATGACTGCAAACTGGGAGCCATTATTGAATTCCCAAATGATGTGGATACTCTACAAAAGGGCCTTAAAGAAACAGATGCTTGGTGCCAGAGCCATGGGCTCAAGCTCAATGCCAAGAAATGTATAGTTATCCCTTTGGGAAAAAAACATGTATCTGTGAATTACCATATAGGTGTCAGTACACTAAACATCGAAAGTGTGATAAGAGACTTAGGGACATAGGTGGACAGTGGTCTCACCATCGATAACCACATCGCCACAACAGTCAGGAAATCCTTCTATGTGGGACACCTCATCACTAAGGGCTTTTCATCCAGAAAAAAGGAGGTCATTGTCCCACTGTACTCATCCCTCATTAGACCCATTATAGAATACAACGCCCCGTTTGGTATGTACCTCTCAAGACATCTGCAACAACTGGAAAGGCCGCAGAAATACCTCACTAAAAGAATCACAGGCCTAAAGCAGATGCCCTACGCTGACCGCCTTAAAAAGCTCCAGCTATACTCTGTCGCATATTGTCTACTCAGAGGCGATCTTTGTTTAACATACAAGGCCATGTCAAACCCAGAGCTGTTGGACATGCTACACTTAAAGAAATCCCAATCCCTCAGAGCCACACGCTCCAGGGATCTAAACCTTGTCATCACAATAAACAAAACATGCTGGAGGGATAGGTTCCTGACCCAGAGACTCCCCAGACTCTGGAATAGATTGCCCATACATGTCAAGCAGAGTGCCTCTTTGGCCCTCTTCAAAAGGAACCTTGATGATTGGATGGGAGAAAGGAAATTCACCCCGGGGATCACATCAGTCGCCCTGCTAGACAGGGGTCCAGGGAAGTAAACAGTGTGAGAAGAAATAGCCAGGGAATTGTTATGGCTAGGCTTGTATAGGCCCTAGGGCCGATAGTCTAGTACCAACCTATGAACCTATAACAAATGGTTAAATATATGGCTGAAAGGTTTTGCTGTATATAATAGGTGTGTAGCCATTCTAAGGACAGAGGAGAGTAAGCTGCCACATTTAGAGTTATTACAAGTTTTAAGATGCTCACTTTTCTTACCATTGTTTTAACGTATAGAGTGCAGGACAAACTGCTGTAAAGGTTATATACTGCAGAATTGATTCAGAAAGGATGTTGTTTCATTTCTTTTGGACACTGTTCTAAATTGTTTGGCCACTTATTTTGTCCTTTATACTGTTTCAGAATAGTTTTGAGCTGCTGGCATGTAGAATTTGCTATTTCCTCAGAAAACATAGTTTAGCATTATTTGTGTTGCTACAACATTGTCTTTTAAGGTCAGTATTCTGGTGGTTTGTTTGATTAGTTAGGTTTTGCTTGCTACAGTTCTAAGACTGTCCCTTTCTCTTAACTAGACACTCTAATTTTGTTTATAATTTTTGCTACTCTGCACTGTAATCCATAGATTTTTTTTTAAAAATGTGCTGTAATCCATTGTCACTGTAAAATGTGCTGAAATCATACAATGTCATATGCTTGCTTTATATCTCTGTACCTAGTGGAAGTATTTATCCTTCTGTATAACTAAAATTGTACTTCCAGTGTAAACTTATGTTTATTCTTAATTTGTGTAATGTGTTTCTCTCTGGGCCTATGCTGAAAAAGGACAGCTTGTCCAGACGGACTTTCCTGGTAAACAAATGTTTGAGTGGCATTGAGAAACAAAGGTACCTACTGCCTTTTAGTCTTTGCAGTTGAGTTAGAAATATGTTCATAGTTTAGTTAAATACTAGGCTAGCTACCCTTGTGTGCAATTTTAAGCCTAGCTAATTTCCCTTAAATGTGAGACTCAAACCCTATATCTTGTGTCTGTGAGGTAAACAAATTAACCATTATATCAACCCTCCCTGCAACTGAAGAATATTGTTGAGAAATAATTTCTAGGCTTCTGCTCGTTTTCTTTGGCTGTATAGTAAATGACCATTAATGTTCTGTAACTAAAGAGAGCAGTTTCCATACACTTCGGGGTGTGGGGGGCTTTCCAGAACTAATCAGGCATATCCAACAATTGGAATGTCCACAGAGGTTCTTCATTAAAAGAGTGCAGGGTGTAAGTAGCATATCCTATGCAGACTGCCTCAAGGCCCTATCCCTGTATTCTGTCTCCTGCAGACTGCTGAGGGAAGATCTATGCCTGGCATACAAGGCACTGTAAGACCCTACTCTGATGGACCTCCTGCATATCTGCAAAACAAACAGCACCAGAATTACCCATTCTAAAGATTTACACCATGCCTGTGATACAAGTAGGACCTGCTGGAGAGACAGGTATGTATCCCAGAGAATATTCCGTCTCTGGGACAGGCTCTCCATCCATGTGAAGCAGAGTTCGTCCCTAACCCAATTCAAGTATAACTTGGACAACTGGATGGGGAACAGGAAGTTCATCCCTGGTTTGGCATCTATGTCTCTAATGGGCACAGGCAGCCTGTAACTGGTTCATTTTCCAGGCCCCTGCTTGTAAATGTTTCATCTCCCAAGCCCTGGTTACATTTATCAAGGGTACAGGGTACCAGAACTAGTCAGAGATTTGGGATGCATGGCTAGGCTTAAAATGGCCCTTGTAGTCATTGGCCTAGTAAACACCCATGAACTTATTTTTAAGGACTAAAGAGCGGAAACTTAGAAGATCTGGAAGGATAATTATTTTGAGACAGTTTTCAGGTATATTAGTTATAGCTACATCTTCAACTTAGTGCCACATTGCAGGCTACTTCTATTTGGTTCTGAAACAATTCGTTCTAGAACTTTAAAGCTAAGTGAAACAATGTGTTCTAGAATTTTAAAGCTAAGTGGTTTTCTCAAGTTGCTGTTGCATAATCCTGCCCAGTTTAAGTTCAGGTCCTCTGCCAGTATAAATTCTGTCTGTTGGGAATGAATCATACATTGTATGTAGGTTTGTGGAAGATGGAGGGAAAAATATAAGTTTTTCCTTTGTGAAGTTGTGTGCGATCCTGGGAATCATTAAATTACGATAAAACATGTACTGATTGGGGGCACTGGATCTCCTCTAGAGAGTACAGGATGTAGGAAATAAAGTGCTGATTGTCTGCCGATGGGAAGGGAACTTCTATCTGCCATATAAGAAAACAATGCAGTTAACTATAAGGGTGAAGTGGGATTATTTGGACAGCAGAGTCAACA
The DNA here is from genome assembly GCF_019279795.1 of Protopterus annectens. Taxonomy (NCBI): domain Eukaryota; kingdom Metazoa; phylum Chordata; order Ceratodontiformes; family Protopteridae; genus Protopterus; species Protopterus annectens. Next base: position 44,360,349 of record NC_056741.1, read on the forward strand.
AAATCATCATGAAAAAGAAAGGATGCTGTTACTAATTCAGTCCCTGATGAGACAATTATTTGGGTATTTGTTTGAAGTATTGAAACTGCATTTCAAAGCAAGTATGGAAAATGTGAGATCAGTTTAGATAAATGCAAATGTAACAAATCAAATTTCTTCGATGCATATACTCAACGCATCAGAGCCTTTAATATGCATCTTGTGGACTGTTGGCTGGGGAACTGTGTGTGGTTTGGCCATTCTGGTAATGTGTGTGTGTGTGTGTGTGTGTGTGTGTGTGTGTGTGTGTGTGTGTGTGTGTTGTGTGCAATCACATCCATCATATCATCTATGCATGCAATAGATTCTGATAAAACATATTGTATTTAAATGAATAGAATGAGAAACATTCTTCAGTGATAAAAACAGAAAATCAGATAACCAACTCCTACACTGATCCTGTCTGTCATTTGTTAAAACTATGCATTCATAGTGGTTTTCCTGTTCACACATAATTCTTTATCAGCTGGGAGGTTAAACATACCTCTCAACCTCTAAATACAAGAAATCAGGTCAAAAACAGAATAAAGGGGGACAAAAGCCTAAAATCAGGGACAGATTTTAAATACTGATCTTATAAATGTAGAACGTTGCTAGAATAACAGGTTTTGTGTCAATATGCATTTTCTTAAGGGTATGAAACTGAAATGTCTGTCATTATTTAGTGATGTCAATCCTCAATGATATGCCAGAAAACCACAAATTTTATGAGGAGCAGACCAATAATATGAGACATAAATTTGGGCATTCTGTGAAGATCTGAACAGTTGAGAGGTATTAGGTTAAACAACGCACAAGACATGGCTGCCGAGGATGATGAGAATTATAATACCCTTCAATGGAAATTAACTGCATCTTATGCCTAGACAGTTAAATTAACTTACGTCTGTACAAGGAATGCCAGTGCTGGTTACTGTTTTTTCTTATTCTTATGTCAGTGTAATTACCTTGACTATGTTAAGGTAGTGTTTGACTGACAGATGTTTTGCCTTCAGTTTTACTTCACTAAGCTTTTTATACTCAAGTCGTATAACTTCATTCAAAAACAAGTGTATGATAATGCCAACTGACATTTCTGTACTCTTGCACTCTTGTGTGACATTCTGGCTCATGGATGAAAAGAATGTTTGGACAATCTCACTCACCTAATTAACAAACAGCAGATGCATAAAATAAGAGGAAACCCATCTCTGTACGTGGGCAGCTTGGATGAAAAGAACACTGTTAACAGCAATACAAAAACAGTAGAGAGAGACAACCTACCTTCATTGCCAAAACAACTATCAGAGTGAAGAAACCTCTTCTAACTTAAACCATCTTACAGCTACTGACCTAATTACTGTCATGGGAAAACAGAAGTTGACTGATACATCTCCCATCACACTCCATTGTCTGGTCTGTGAAGCCAGCATGAGCCGTTTTGTGGAAGGATGTACTGCAGCCAGGGAATGTCACTGGGTGGATAGTAAACATGAGACACTGAAACATCAATGGTTGCAAGGTAATAAATTATATGTGCTGGGGCCTCAATGCCAATAGAGTTTAATGGGAATAGTTCGCTACGGTTTACTATCGTTTGTTCGAATGGCAAAACATTTGTCGCTCGAAACAACGAAAAGTAAAACTGAACACAAACATTTCAATTGGACACAAAGTCAACCCAAGTGATCGACACATTTACGTTGACATTGTTACCGAAACCATCATTTGATAGCCGTATAGGAGCTGATGTAAATCAGACTCCTATACGACATGTCACATTTTTGCAGGGGGGCAAGTCCCCCTGCATCCCCTGTGGGCGGCTGTGCCCACTCCCCGCTACTAATATATTCTAACTCCGAGATCACACTACAGTGAGGATATGGATTAATTTCCAATCCCCACTGTACTGCTATCTTCATACAGATAGTCGAATACACTTATACGAATGCACTACTGCATTTGCATAAGTGTGTTCAACTATCCCATCCATTTAAAGTTTGTGCACGACATTCTGATTTTTGGCAGCAGTACTGCCAACAGACTGTCATTCGCACAAACGATAGTAAACCGTTTGCTACACCCAGTGAACTTCAGTATAGAAAGGGTAGGATACACCTACTTGGGTCTTCAGTGTAAATGATGACAGGCAAGTCCTTTGCAGAGCAAAGGGTAAACAACATGACCTGGGGACTTCACTGTCTGAGGGTCAGGAAATGTGACTTACTTCCTTACTATGGGGAGGGGGGCATGCAAAGCACCCTGAAATCTCAGCATGCAAAAGGCAAGTTAAGTGACTTGATGTTTTACTGAGTAATGAACAAGCAAGGTAACTCAAAATGAGTAAAACGCAAACTGACCTAAGGCCTCACTGTGCAAATGGTATTCAAACTGACCTAAGGCCTCACTGTGCAAATGGTATTCAAACTGACCTAAGGCCTCACTGTGCAAATGGTATTCAAACTGACCTAAGGCCTCACTGTGCAAATGGTATTCAAACTGACCTAAGGCCTCACTGTGCAAATGGTATTCAAACTGACCTAAGGCCTCACTGTGCAAATGGTATTCAAACTGACCTAAGGCCTCACTGTGCAAATTGTATTCAAACTGACCTAAGGCCTCACTGTGCAAATGGTATTCAAACTGACCTAAGGCCTCACTGTGCAAATGGTATTCAAACTGACCTAAGGCCTCACTGTGCAAATGGTATTCAAACTGACCTAAGGCCTCACTGTGCAAATGGTATTCAAACTGACCTAAGGCCTCACTGTGCAAATGGTATTCAAACTGACCTAAGGCCTCACTGTGCAAATGGTATTCAAACTGACCTAAGGCCTCACTGTGCAAATGGTATTCAAACTGATCTGAGACCTCACTGTGCAAATGCCAGCCAAAATGACCTGGCACCTCACGATACAAAGTACAAGAAAAGTGACTTGAGACCTCACTCACTGTGCAGAGGACAAAATGACCTGTTATTGCTCTGTACTAATGGAAACCAAAGTGGTTTGAGACCTTTTGCTGTGTGAAGTAAAAGCAAAGGGATCTGAGGCTTCATTATGTAAGCAGCAAGGATGCGAAGGAGAAGCAATGTGATGTAAAGGGTTAGTGGCGTGGCCTGTGGCCTTACTGTGTGAAGGACGGTTAGACTTGGTCTTTCTCAGTGACAGGGCAAGCAAGATAGCTTGTGGCCTTATTATTAGAAAGATAGGCAGCATGACTTGATTGCTTATTCTGCAAGGGATGTGCAGTGTAACTTGGCATCTAACTATATTTATGTATTATTTATTTTACATTTGTTTACTGGGAAAGTCCGACTGGGCAAGGTTGCCCATTTTCAGCAGATGCCCAGGGAGAAAAGTTCCATACATTATGTTAAACCATCAGTGTACAATATTTTAGAAAGGAAATATACAAAATTTGTTAGACAATCTCAATGTACAATATTTTAGAAAAGAAATATACAAAATTTGTTAGACAATCTCACACGAGTATAAGTGGTACAGGAAGAAACATGAATATACAAGACATAGTTATTTATAACAACATTCACTAGAAGAGTAGCTTAACGCATCATACCAGCATTTGCCAGAAGGATAGTCTGTATCAGAAGAGTAGCTTAACGCATCATACCAGCATTTGCCAGAAGGATAGTCTGTATCAGAAGAGTAGCTTAACGCATCATACCAGCATTTGCCAGAAGGATAGTCTGTATCAGAAGAGTAGCTTAACGCATCATACCAGCATTTGCCAGAAGGATAGTCTGTATCAGAAGAGTAGCTTAACGCATCATACCAGCATTTGCCAGAAGGATAGTCTGTATCAGAAGAGTAGCTTAACGCATCATACCAGCATTTGCCAGAAGGATAGTCTGTATCAGAAGAGTAGCTTAACGCATCATACCAGCATTTGCCAGAAGGATAGTCTGTATTACATGGGGTTGTATATGTTTGTATCTATAGCAAGCTGTGGTGTGATTCTAGATAGAGGGGGGTGTTGGAGATAGAGCAACGGTTTGAAGGAGTTAACCCAGGTCAGAGCACGTACATATCCAAGACTTGGTGAGGTAGGATTTTAGTTGATTTTTGAAACTAGTTTTCCTTGTCTGAGTCTTGATTTCAAGTGGGAGAGAGTTCCACATTTTTGCGATACTGCAAGAGTAAAGGGAGTTTTCTGAGATGTATCTGCTTTTGGAAAATTCGACCAGCCCTTTGCTGGTGGACCTTAGCAGACGGCTACTGGAGTAGTGGTCAATTAAGTCATGTAAGGTTGGCATTTTGTTGGGATGGCAGAGAATATGGTGAACTAGAGTGAGTTGGTTTAGGGTCAGTAAGTTTGGTAATTCAAACTAGGAAAGTTTTTGAAGGACTAAGCAATGGTGAGATCTGTAGGAGGAATCAGTACCAAATTTCACAATCTTGTAACAAGTGGATACTTTGTTTAAGCTGCCTTTATTTAGGTTAGCTAACACAGGAGATGCATAGAGTAATATAGAGAGTAGGAAGGTTCTTGCTATGATAGATTTGCTATTGGGGGTCAGATAGTTTTTGCATCTTTAGAGTGTCCCTATTTTTTATGCACTTTTGTTATGGTTTGAGCTATGTGCTTGTGAAATTTCAGGTTTTACTTGAAGATGACACCTAGTAGCTTGGCATATGCAACTTTTGCGATATGTGTCTTGTCAGAGGTGATAATTGTAAAAGGGGGAATGGGATCTGAAGCTTTAGAGGGGTGAAAGATCATAAACTGTTTTTTTGGGGGTTGACAATTAATTGAGAGTCTGACAACAAGGTTTTAATGAGGTTTGGTTCTCTGCTGTTTGTTTAACAAGATTTTAATGGCTGTGAAGGATTCTTTGGTTGTTTTCTGTAGGATTTGGAGAATGGGGGATGAACAGATAAAGGTAGAATTGTCCGTGTATTGAACTAAGCTTGCATGGAAGGTGGCTTTGTGAAGGTTGTTGGTGAATATTGTGAAGAGCAGGGGTCCAAGTATAGATCCTTGGGGCACACCTAAGGTAACATGAAGAAATGGGAAGAGACAGTCCTGCCACTGAACGGCTTGCTTTCGGTTTGAAAGATAGTCCTTAAACCATAGGAGCACAGAGTTATTTAGTTTAAGTTCTGAGAGAGGAGTCAGTAATTTGTTATGGGAGACAGCATCAAATGCTTTGGAAAGGTCCAAAAAGATCTTTGATACCAAATTGCCCGCATTCCGCTGTTGATTAACATGGCTGGTAAAGCTCATAAAGGTAGTGGTGGTGCTGTGGCTTGGATGAAAACCATGTTGAGTTTCATCTAGGAGATTGTTGGATAGAAGGTATTTTAGTATTTGAGAATGTATACATTTCTCTAGTATTTTTGACAGTAGGGATAAAATGGCTATTGGACAGTAGTTGGATAATTTGGTCGAGACACCCCCTTTGTGTAGAGGTATTATATATATGAGACTTTCCAAAGGAGTGGGACTTGTTGCTTGGAGATTGACCTATTTATAATTATAGAGACTGGGTATAAAATAGCCTTGGCTGCGAACTGGAGGTATTCTGCTGGGAGTTTATCAGCTGCTAGTGTCGTGGGTTTTAGTTTGGTCAAGTATCTGTAATTGTCAAGTATCTGATAATTGTTGTTTGACTAATTTTATATCATTGCTGGCTGACTTCAGAGTTGTGCACTTTTATTTTTGCTTCACTGTATAGTTTTTCCAATCTCTGCTGAAGGTGTTGTTTGTTTAAATTTGGAGGCTTTTGCAGTTGCCCGCCCCCACTGTAGATTTGATCTGGGACACTCCCCCCAGTCCCATCTCTTTACCTCATTCTACCTAATAGACTCCTTCTGCACTTGTTTCTAGTCATTTTTAATTGTATTTTTTAAACTGTTTGGTCTAACACTGCTACATACTCAAGTGTGCTAGCTTGCACTGCATTTGAATTGTTTTTACTGCTGTTTTAGCTACTTTTCTGTATATATATATATATATATATATATATATATATATATATATATATATATCTATATAAAATACCTTTCCTGTAACTAGTGTAGTCCAGATTCAGATTTGCTGTATCCAAGACTTTCTGCGTTGGAAGGAAGCCTTCTAGCTTATCAGTGGGAGTGGTAAGCACTAGGTAACCTATCTACCACATAAGGAGTGGTTCTGGCCCAGAAATTGTAGTTATTGGCCATTTGGGCAGTTTTTTCATCTCTCTCAACTTTCTGATTTAAAAGCCCGCATTTGCACTTGTTTCCCCCCTTTCCTGTAACTAGTCTAGTCCAGATACAGATTCTTAGTTTTCACACTTGAATTTGCTTATTCGTGATCAGCACTTTTTCAGAACTTGTAAGCACTAAATAAGCTACTAATTACTACAGCACTCAACCTTCCTCATTACCTACAAGAAAACAGTTTTGGTACTTACTTTCCTCACTTAGAGAAAAACAGCTCTTGTACTCACTTTCCTCACTTATCTAGAGGAAAATATATTTTTTCATTCAGGCATGTCCAAGGGTCAGCTCCCAGTGTTCTCTCCTGTCTATCTGATGAATCTGGGCATCTTGAGGCAATGTAGAAATTGCCTCATGTACACAGACAACCCTCTCCTCCTACCACCCAACACTACAACCTGTGAGAGATGCACTTATCTAGCCAAACTGGAGGTAAAGCTCTCTCCAATCAAGGCTGAACTTGACAGTCAAGAAGAGAAGATAAACACTTGCACCACACCACACTCATCACATAGTCTCACTAAATCTACACCTCCAAAATCCACACATAGAAACACAAAAACATTCGCGGAGGCTCTCAATAATAATCTGTTCAAGCAACAGAGAACTTCCAAAGCAGAAATGCAAGCAACCTCCACCACCCAACACAACCCAAATGACACATAGCCCGCAGACTCAGTGTGCCACTCAACCACAGCCAATAAGGCAAAACAACGTACCCAACACACTAGTCATAGGTGACTCTATAGTCAGGCACACTGATGTCCCACTCATCAGGCTAAACAAGGAGAAGGTTACTGTCAGCTGCCTGTTGGGTGCCAGGATCCACCACATAACCCACGCACTCAGGTCACTCCACAACAAGTACAAATATGACTCTGTCATTGTCCATGTTGGTGTGAACGACCTGAGATGTACCTCCCTGGACTACAAGAAAAGAGATATGGAAGAGCTCTCTGATCTTGTAGCCCAGGCATTATGACCCTAGCCCTGAGTAGCATTCTGCCGTCACCAAAAATGATGCCGCAGTACAAGGACAAAATGATTGACTTCAACAATTGGCTAAGCTTCTGGTGCCATTCTAAAGGGATCCAGTATCTGTCTGCCTGGGATGACATGGTTGACAGACCACGATGCTTTGCCAGAGATGGCTTGCACCTGTCACCCCTGGGATTCCGAATAATGGCTAAGGTTTTTGCCGCCCCTATAATGCCTTTTTTAGGCAAGGTTCAAATGACAAATTCACCACAGTAACAGGAACAGGCAAACAAAAACTGAGGGTGATGCTACTCAAAGCACTCTCTCGAGGCACTCCTAAAAATGGAGAATATCAATATCTGTGCAGTAACTGAGACCTGGTTCAAGGCTCCAGAGAGCACCCCTGCAATACCAGGCTACAACTCTTACCACACTTTTCGGCCACCAAACCAGGACTGAAACACTAAAGGTGGAGGAGTGTCCATATTCACCAAGGATATTCACACCACTAGGTAGTTGCTCAACACAATGCATCTGAAATTCTCCAGGTGCAACTAACACTAGGTAAGACTGCAATCCAAATTGTAGCTTGCTACAAATCCCCCACCATGCCCCAAGATTCTCATTACACCTTTCTAAACATACTGGAAAATATTAAGATAGAACCAAACACCCTAATACTGGGTGATTTTAACTACCCTGCCATTAACTGGGAAAACTACTCGTGTACCAACACCTTTGCCCAACGGTTCTTGGAATTCATAAATTCCAACACCCTGGATCAACTAATCCATAGTCCCACCAGGGGTTCCAATATCCCAGACCTGGTCATTACCAACATGGGAAATCGATGCTCCACACCTCTGGTCACCCCCTCATTAGTCAGGTCTGACCATAAGCTAATTACCCTTAACATCCACATCCCACTCCTACCCCCCAGTAATGAAACCTCTATAAAAAACTTCTCCAAAGCCAACTTCATGATACTCAAGTCAAAAGTGACAAACTTCATGACACCCATGCAGACGGGAACTGAAAGTTCAACTGCTGAATCCTACATAAGGCACTGTACGAGCACATCCACTCATGCATGAATCGTGCCATCCCAAATAGAACCAAGATGCTCTCATCCAAAAAAAGGAAGCCAATCTGGTGGCCCCCTGCCATAAACAAACTTTACAACAAAAGGAAAAAAACTGTCGCAGAAAAGAGGAAAATCCCAGGATGCAAAAAACTCCCTTACCAGCCTCAGTAAGAAACTGAGATCCCTCATAAAATCCTCCAAAGCTAGTTACGAAAATAAAATTGCCAAAGATTCCAAAGACAACCACAAGGCATTCTATAACTATGTCAAGAATCTAAATGACAATGCTCAGATCTGTTCTGAGCTACAACAGAATGGCATTAAATATACTGATCCCAAGGATATTGCCAATATCCTGGCAGATTGATTCAGTGCCAACTTCACCTCCCTCTCACCCCCTAAACAGCCCATCTCAATACCAGAAGACTGCCAAATTCTGGTAATAACGGCCGCACAGGTAAAAAACGCACTCTCCAAAGCTAAGAATACAGCATCCATGGGACCAGATGACATCCCGGGCTGTGTACTACATGAACTACAAAATGAACTGGCACCTCACCTAAGTGTCATGTTTAATCATAGCCTCACCTCAGGTTTCCTGCCCACTGAGTGGTGCAGAGCTACAGTTATCCTACTCCACAAGGGGGGATCCATCTTGGATCCTGGAAACTACCGTCCCATCAGTCTGACAAGCCTTATCTGCAAGGCCATGGAGCGTATTATCATGGAACTTATAAACAAAGACATTGGCAACCTTCAGACACTGGACCCCACCCAGTTTGGGTTGGTGAAGGGCTGATCTTGTCTCCTGAACCTGACTGACGTCTTTGAATCAGTCTCCAGAGCCATGGACAAGGGTAAGGTGGTCCACACAGCCTATCTAGACCTCACCAAAGCATTTGACACCATCCTCCACTTTAGAATCATATATAAACTTACTAAGCTGGGCAATAATCTCTACATCACCCAATGGGTTGCCAACTGGCTTACTGACAGAACCCACACTGTAAAAGTAGCTGACTCCAAATCCAGCTCCAGACAAGTGACAAGTGGAGTACCTCAGGGTTCAGTCCTGGGACCGCTCCTGTTTGGCATCTATTTCTCTGAAGTACAGGCCAACACTAAGGGACTCTGGCTAACAAAGTTCGCAGATGACTGCAAACTGGGAGCCATTACTGAATTCCCAAATGATGTGGATACTCTACAAAAGAGCCTTACAGAAACAGATGCTTGGTGCCAAAGCCATGGGCTCAAGCTCAATGCCAAGAAATGTATAGTTATCTCCTTTGGGAAAAAACATGTACCCATGAATTACCAGATAGGTGGCAGTACACTAAACACCAAAAGTGTGATAACAGACTTAGGGGCACAGGTGGACAGTGGTCTCACCTTCGATAACCACATTGCCACAACAGTCAGGAAATCCTTCTATGTGGCACACCTCATCACTAAGGGCTTTTCATCCAGAAAAAAGGAGGTCATTGTCCCACTGTACTCATCCCTCATTAGACCCATTATAGAATACAACGCCCCATTTGGTATGTACCTCTCAAGACATCTACAACAACTGGAAAGGCTGCAGAAATACCTCACTAAAAGAATCACAGGCCTAAAGCAGAAGCCCTACGCCAACCACTTTAAAAAAACTCCAGCTATACTCTGTAGCATATCATCTACTCAGAGGTGATCTCTGCTTAACATACAAGGCCATGTCAAACCCAGAGCTGTTGGACATGCTACACTTAAAGAAATCCCAATCCCTCAGAGCCACACGCTCCAGGGATCTAAACCTTGTCATCACAATAAACAAAACATGCTGGAGGGATAGGTTCCTGACCCAGAGACTCCCCAGACTCTGGAATAGACTGCCCATAACATGTCAAGCAGAGTGCCTCTTTGCCCTCTTCAAAAGGAACCTTGACGATTGGATGGGAGAAAGGAAATTCACCCCGGGGATCACGTCAGTTGCCCTGCTAGACGGGGGTCCAGGGAAGTAAATAGGGTGGGAAGAAATAGCCAGGGAATTGTTATGGCTAGGCTTGTATAGGCCCTAGGGCTGATAGCCTAGTACCAGCCTATGAACCTATGAACCAATGCTAGAAGTCTAAATCTCAAAATACACTCACTCAAGGCACTCCTTAAAATGGGGAACATTGATATATGTGCAGTGACTGAGACCTGGTTCAAAGGTCCAGAGAGCACCCCTGCACTACCAGGCTATAACTCATACCATACTTTTCGGCCATGTAACCTGGAATGGAACAGCAAAGCTGGAGGTGTGTCCATATTCATTAAGGATATCCACACCTCCAGGCTAGTTGCTCATCATAATGCAGCTGAGGTTATCCAAGTGCAACTAACTCTGGGCAAAACTGCAATCCAAATTGTAGCTTCTACAGATCACCCACCATACCCCAGGATTCCCACTCCTCTTTTCTTGATGTACTGGAAAATATTAGGGTTCAACCAAACACCCTAATAATGGGCGATTTCAACTACCCCACCATTAACTGGGAAAACTACTCATGTACCAACTCCTTCGCTCAACGCTTTCTAGAATTCATAAACTCCAATGCCCTGGATCAACTTATCCACACCCCCACCAGGGGCAACAATATGCTAGATTTAGTCATTACCAACATGAGTAACCGGTGTTCCACACCTAAAGTCAATGCCTCATTGGTCCAATCCGACCATAAGCTAATTACCCTGGATATCCACATCCTGCCCCCCCCCCCCCCCATTAAGGAAACCATGGTAAAAAATTTCTCCAAAGCCAAATTCATGCTTCTTAAGACAGAAGTGGTGAACTTCATGACACCCATACAGATGGGCAATACAGTTATGATTACTGAATCCTACACAATTGCATTTTATAAGCACTTACATGAGTGCATGGATCATGCTATCCCAAACAGAATCAAGACGCTATCCTCCAAAAAAAGGAAGACAATCTGGTGGTCCCCTGCTATAAACAAACTGTACAATAGAAGGAAGAAACTGTTGCAAAAGAGAGTAAAATCCCATGAGTGGAGGAGCTCCCTGGTAAGCCTCAGTAAGAAGCTGCGATCCCTGATAAAATCCTCCAAAGCTAGTTACGAAAACAAAGTCGCCACTAATTCTAAAGACAACCACAAAGCATTCTATAGCTATGTCAAGAATCTCAATGGCAGCACTCAGATCTGCTCTGAGTTACAGCACAATGGCACTAAATATACAGACCCAACTGATATTGCCAACATCCTGGCAGATAGGTTCAGTGCTAACTTTACCCCCCTCTCACCCCCTAAAGAGCCCATCTCTATACCAGAAGAATGCAAAGTTCCTGTAATCACGGCTGCACAGGTAAAAACCACACTCTCCAAAGCCAAAAACACACAATCCATGGGACCAGACAACATCCCAGGCTGCATTCTACAAGAACTGCAGAACGAACTGGCACCCCACCCAAGTACCATGTTCAGTCATAGCCTCACCTCAGGCTTTGTGCCTGCTGAATGGCGCACAGTGACAGTTATCCCACTCCACAAGGGGGGAGCCGCCACGGACCCCGGGAACTACTGCCCCATTAGCCTGACGAGCCTGGTCTTCAAGGCCATGGAACGTATCATCATGGAACTTATAAACAAAGACATTGGTAATCTCCAAACTCTGGACCCCACCCAGTTTGGGTTTGTAAAAGGCAGATCATGTCTCCTAAACTTGATAGACTTCTTTGAAGTAGTCACCAAAGCCGTAGACAAGGGTAACGTGGTTCACACAGCCTATCTAGATCTTGCCAAGGCTTTCAACACCATCCCCCACTCTGGAATTATAGATAACCTCACTAAACTAGGTTTAAATCCCTGTCTCACTAAACTAGGTATAAATCCCTATGTCACAAGATGGGTTGCCAACTGGCTTACTGACAGAACCCACACTGTGAAAGTAGCAGACTCCAAATCCGACTTCAGACCAGTGACAAGTGGACAGGGTTGCCCAGGTAGGGACAGAAAAAAAAAAGAAGACCAAAAAAAAAAAAAAAAGGTCTTTAATGCGGAAAAGAACAGTAGCTCAGTAGCTCTGCACTAAACACGGAGCTTCTCGTGTTTAATGCATTGCAGTTCCGCATTCAACACAAGTAGCGCCGTGTTTAGGTATTTTTGATTGGCCCGTATACCAGCATATGGGCCAATCAAAAATCGCTAAACACGGAGCTTCTCGTGTTTAATGCGGAACACAAGAAGCTCCGTGTTTAGCAATTTTTGATTGGCCCGTATGCCAGGTATACAGGACAATCAAAAAAAAAAAAACAAAAAAAAACAAAGAAAGCGGAGGCTGGCCGGGATTTAAACCGGCAGGGCGGAACTCGGGATCAGGCTGCTGATCTCCGGACAGTCCCGCCCAAATAGGGACGTCTGGCAACCCTGCAAGTGGAGTACCACAGGGTTCAGTCCTGGGTCCTCTCCTGTTTGGTATCTACTTCTCTGAAGTACAGGCTAACACAGAAGGTCTTTGGCTAACGAAGTTCGCAGATGACTGCAAACTAGGAGCCATAATCGAAACTCCTAACAATGTTGACATCCTACAAAAAGGCCTCATTGAGACAGATGCCTGGTGTCAAAGCCATGGAGCTCAATGCCAAAAGGTGCATAGTCCTCTCCTTTGGTAAAAACTCTGTACCCATGAACTACAACATAGGCAGTAGTATACTTAACACCAAAAGTATGATAAGAGACCTTGGGACACAGGTGGACAGTAGTCTCTCCTTTGATAATCACACTGCCACAATAGTCAGGAAATCCTTCTACGTGGCACACCTCATCACAAAAGGTTTCTCTTCCAGAAAAAAAGAGGTCACTGTTCCCCTCTACTCATCACTCATTAGACCCATTATAGAGTACAACGCCCCTTTTGGTATGTACCTCACAAGACATCTACAACAACTGGAAAGGCCGCAGAAATACCTCACAAAGAGGATTACCAACCTCAAACAGATGCCCTATGCAGACCGTCTCAAAAAACTCCAGCTTTACTCCATCGCATATCGCCTACTCAGAGGTGATCTCTGCCTAACATACAAAGCTATGTCAAACCCAGAGCTGTTGGACATGCTCCACTTAAAGAAATCCCAATCCCTCCGAGCTACACGCTCTAGGGACCTAAACCTTGTCACCACAATAAACAGAACATGCCAGAGGGATAGATTCCTGTCCCAGAGACTTCCCATACTCTGGAACAAACTACCTATCTATATCAAACAGAGCTCCTCATTAGTACTCTTCAAGAAAAATCTTGATGATTGGATGGGAAATAGGAAATTCACCCCGGGGATCACCTCTGTGGCTCTGCTCGACAATGGCACAGGAAAATAATTTTCTTGGGTGGCAAAAGCCAGGGTACCTTTTTGGCTGGGCTTGTATAGGCCCCAGGGCCGACAGCCTAGTACCTACCTATGAACCTATGGAGATGGTGCTGGTCTGGAGTGGTTGGAGAGTGAAATGGTTTTGGTTGGTTGGGGAATTAGGCAGTTTTGGGAGGGTTATAACAGATGATTATTTTGTGAGCTTTAAAATAGAGTTGGTAAAATATTCATTGAATTGTGTTGCAATGTTGTTTGTGCATACAGTATGTCAATGTTAGGGGGTGGGGTATTAGTTTTACCAGGCTGGAGAATTTTTATTTATGGCTGCCCAGAATTTTTGCAAATTAGCATTATGCTTGGTTTGTATATTTGAGTAGTGGGTTTTCTTATCCATGCTTATCTGCTTCTTAACCTTATTTCTTAATTCAAGGAAATGTTGCCTGTTACTAGTAATTTTGTTATGATGCCAGGTTTTGTCCCTTTGTTTTAGTAGAAGCCGGGTATTTTTGGTGAATGTATATGAAGGTAAAGTGACCTGGTGTCTCATTGTGTGCTTGGTGAAAGTTAAGCAATGTGATACAATGAGCAGAACTGCTGCTGAGAACCTTACTGTGGAAAGGGTCAATCATTCCCAGTTAGGCCTCACTGGGTGAGCATTGCCCATACTTTCTAGGAACCTGAATGACTGAAGGGTAACTCTTGCTCACTAAAACCTGACTGGATTCATGATCAGGCATATGTGCTATGAACTCACTGTGTGAGGGATAAGCTGACCATTTGGGTCTCACTGGGTGAGTGATCATAAAACCTGACTGGATTCATGATCAGGCATATGTGCTATGAACTCACTGCGTGAGGGGTAAGCCGACCATTTGGGTCTCACAGGGTGAGTGATTGATCAGTGACACTTGGCAGGAATTTCTCTTTGTGAAAAAGAAGTCATGCCGACTTAAGCCTCACTTAATGGTGGGTAAGGTACATTTATTGAGAACCTCACTGTCTGCACAATAAATCTTTCTAATTCAGGAATAACTTTATGAAGACTAAGCTATGTAGGGACAACACAGTGGTACAGTGCGTTTCATTATTTCCTTACGGCAAGAGGTTCGCTAGTTCTGTTCTGGACCAGAGTGGCTTTTACACATCCTTCTTACATTTACATGAGACTTCTCTGGGTACTCTAGATGTTTCCTCCTTCCCAAAAATATGAATTAAGCACATTTGTGAATCTAAATTATCCCTAGGGTGTGTGTGTGTGTGTGTGTGTGTGTGTGTGTGTGTGTGTGTGTGTGTGTGTGTGTGTGTGTGTGTGTTTATGTGTGTGTGTGTGTGGTACAGTAGAAAGGCCTGGCAATCTACTTCTGTTCCCTGCTTGCCTAGTGGATGATGGTAGCTGTTCATCGGCTGACTCATAATATTAAATGATTGGATGGAACCCTGAACCATTTATATTTAACTTTTAACTTCAAGCAGAGGTGAATAGTCACCCTGCTGAGAATGTTTAATACAAAGGCTAACCTGTAAACTGAAACAAATGACTGAACTGTAGGCAAATGATAGTGCTATTTTTTGTTTACTTAATTAACCCCATGAAACCCAATAGACAGAGGTTTGTATTTTAGAGGAAACTAGATCTTTGGCTGGATTAAATGAACTTAGTCATATTGTGTGTGAGAAGAAGTTAAAGATATCGGACTTCCCTTTTGTTAACCAGGTTAAAGTACTGATCCATATGGATATGGTTAGGTGACTTGCTCAAAATCACACACTTAGGCAAATGAAAGCTAAGGGAATCAAACTTATGTCAAAAGGATACAGCTATTTCAGATTATTTTCCCTTAGTTCACTTCAGCTGTACTATCAGACACTGTGACAGTACAATTCTTCTGTTTCCCAAAGGCATCTGAGGGTCAGATAAAGTATAGTTGCCAAGAAAATTTTATGTACAGTAGTATTAAAATCTGATACAATTGTGTGTGTGTGTGTGTGTGTGTGTGTGTGTGTCTACATATGTGCTAAATCTGTCGATTCATTTCTCTTTTGTGTGCTTGTATGTATGCTATATCTAATGCATGACCATTTTAATTTTTTAATTCTCTGATGCCACCCTCCCCCAACCACGTCTTCTGTGTAAAAGGAACATCACTACTGTGCTAAGCCTAAGTGGGAGTACCAAGTCATCAAACAAGTAAATAAATGTAACTAATTCTACAAGGCAGCTTACGCAGATCGACTTAATGTTGCCAGAAAAAGCATACCGAAAAGACCTGCATCATCTGCTGGAGCTCAGCCTGTGTCATTTTCATTAGTGTAACGGCACTGGGGGATGGGAAGAAGGCTTCATCATACCCCCACAGAGACAAATGACAGATGTGAGGGGTGGAGAAAGCCTACCATTTCAAATATGCAAGTAAAATGACAGCAACAAACTACATACCTTTAAGCATGTAAAATTACATGTTCTGTATTTATGTTTCATAGATTTTACCTTGTGTTTCTGTCTGTTACCTTGCATTGCTGTCCTTTGTATAGAATTCAGGCAGAAGAGTTTCTAATAGCGTTTTCCGCACAAACAGACTTATTTGATATTACTGCCCTACATTTTACTACAAGTTTTCTTTTTTTTTTTTTTAGTTTTTATTAAAAATCCTGTCAAGGTTAAGTAGTCCCACTATGTCAAGTCGACAAAGCTATTTCTGTAACTTCGCCATATTAGGTAGCTGCTTAGAAGAATTATAGGCGGAACAAGCACTCCTAACAGCAGACTATCTTTGAAGGAATTCAGTTCATGTCATAGAAATATAAACTTTCACCACCAGATGGCAGCATTCCATGACAAATAATTTGAAGTCTCTGCTGCATTCAATTCATTTATTTGTTTAAAGCAGTTCTTTAAAATTATTATTGGTATGAACAATATCACATGCATGCAGGTGAATTTCACGTTTCTTAGTGCATTTTTACTAAAGGCTTAGGAAAGTCCTTGGTAAAAATCTTGTTGGAGAAGACAAATACATTCATACTGAAGATGGTCCAATTATTTTTTAAGAACCCGAAGCAGAATGCAAAAAAAAAAAAAAAAAGACTGCAGCTACAGTGATGTCCTGGAATGTTCTGGAACAACATTTCTGTTTTGTTTGGGAGTGCCTGAGCTGTCAGCTCATACAAATGCAATGCGTGAACCAGTTGTAACTTCTAAAGAAGCTGGGTTCCTGTAAACAAGCAGACAAGTTGTAGTCAATGAAAACAGCAGGGCCAGGGATAACCTCAATGTGTTGAAAACAAGAAGCCACAACAGCTTGGCACTTTCAATGAATTTCAAAGAGGACACCAAATCATCTAGGACATTTATACAAAAGCCTCTATAACAGTGTCCCACCTACCCTGCCACTGAAAATAACAGCTACACTACTGTTGTGCGAAGATAAGAAAGGCTATAACCTTCAGAAACCGACAACATGGCAACAGTTCTGGTGGAAAGCATCTATCTTGCTAGAGAGAGATCCTTTTACTAGCTGCTGGTACTATATCTTGTGATGAACTTTTCACTTCAGGAGTCATTTAGACATTAGTTTGCCTTCACAACTAGTTAGCAAAGGGTAAAAGAAGGTATTCTGACTGCCTGATACGGAGTCCTTGAAACATAATGTTTAACTGCCCTGTAAACACATCGCTTATGAAGCCATGAGCAGCTGCGTATTCCAGGAAGTTAAAGAAAAAATGGTTTAATGTAAACTACGTAACACTTCTTGTTAATGCAAACCTTAATACTGGTATCTAACATTCAAGTTTGCTTTGTTTTTCTCTTGTAGCTGCTTGTTAAATGATTTATCAGTAGCACATTATAATTAATAGAACCCTTCTAATGGATGCAGAACCATGTAGCACATTTTACAAGAGAAAAAAACATACTTAAGGAAGTGTAACCATTTTAATAAGTGGAATTTTATTCATTCATTTTTCCCCACTTTATTCAGTTATGTTTGGGGTGAGGGTGGAAAGCAGAGCCCCCACACTCACAGCCAGCAAAAACCTCTGCAAACACAGGTACGTAGGGAGGGCATGCAACCTCTGCACAGGAGGCTGCTGAGAGGTAGCCACACTGACTGCTACACTGGTGTGCCACCTGCCAAGAGGACACATTTGTGGAAATAGTAAGAGTGATTATACAGAGTCCAACAGAAAGCTGACAATACTGCTGTCATTTAGTGGTTTATGAATACGACAGGAACATGCACAGAGGGATATATATGCTGATATGTATGTCTAGTACATGCACGAGTTACATATACTCCCATTTTAGATATATAGGCAAGTATATAATACAGTTACATATCGTTTTTCCACAGCATAATGCACACATCTATAAATGAGTAAAGAATGCAATAGCTCTTTGATCTATTCAATTTTTAGTACTGTAATATATTTGATCTGAGATATCAAATTTCAAATTGTTTTATTCATAACAGACGTCCTTGTCTCCTAGGCTTAGTTCCTAAAAGAATTCTATTCAGGCATGTATGATAGAACCTTCAGGGTCCTCTTAGATTGGAGCAAAGGACTGACTAAGCCTCAGGTGAGTTCAACTGTGGCATAAGAGTTCTACTTCTGGGGTTCTTTTGTTTCAACACTTTAGTTATCCATAATTGGTCTGAGTATTGCACGGGTCATCCATCTTTTGAGGAGGACTGCCTCGGTTGTATATCCTTTTAGGGGTGTACAGTAGTGGCTATCCATCCATTGAGGGATGTGACCTTGATCATCTTCCTTTTAGGGGTACAATACTGATCATCCATCCTTTCAGTGGTACAACAGTGGTCATCCATCCTTTTTTTTTAGGGATATATTTGTTGACATCCATCTTTGTAGAGGGTTGTCTTTGGTTATTTATCATTCCTTGTCTATAGCACACATCGTTCATTCTTTGAAAGACACAACCCAGGCCATCTATCATTTTAAGAGTACAGTACTGGTCATCCATCTTTTGAGGGTTATAGCCTTGGTTATCCATCCTCCTAAAGGTATGGCAAAGAATATAAATCCTTCCTGGCATACGCATTTTTATTTATTTATTTACTTTTTAAAATATAACTGGGGTAGAACACTGATCCATATGGACCATTTTTTGGACTCAGCCTAGGAGCCTTGTCTAGTTAAATGATTTGCTCAGAGTAACACAGTGGGCAAATGGAGGATGAGGGAATAAACTGCTGACTACAGGAAATAGTTAGCTAACAGCACATCGCCTTAGTCCTGTATACTAACTGCCAGAGAATGTTCTGTGCTAACTTTTCAGAGAATCCTGTGTGCTAACTGCCAGTCTTTGGCAGTTCACTATCTAGTGTTTCATCAAAGCTCAGTTATCTTGTAGTGATTGT
>NC_056741.1:44384374-44416874 GCF_019279795.1 Protopterus annectens
CATTATTAGGGTGTTTGGTTGAACCCTAATATTTTCCAGTACATCAAGAAAAGAGGAGTGGGAATCCTGGGGTATGGTGGGGGATCTGTAGCAAGCTGCAATTTAGACTGCAGTTTTGCCCAGAGTTAGTTGCACTTGGATAACCTCAGATGCATTATACTGAATATGGACACACCCCCGCCTTTGGTGTTTCAGTTCAGGTTACATGGCTGAAAAGTGTGGTATGAGTTATAGCCTAGTAGTGCAGGGGTGCTCTCTGGAGCCTTGAACCAGGTTTCAGTCACTGCACAGATATCGATGTTGTCCATTTTTAAGGAGTGCCTCGAGTGAAATCATTTTGAGATTTAGACTTCTAGCATTGAGTAGCATTACCCTCAGTTTTTGCTTGCCTGTTCCTATTACAGTGGTGAATTTTTTATTTGAACCTTGCCTAAAAAAGGAACTATAGGGGCAGCAAGAGCCTTAGCCAGTATCCGGAATCCCAGGGGCGACAGGTGCAGGCCATCTGTGGCAAAGCATCGTGGTCTGTCGACCATGTCATCCCAAGCAGACAGATCCTGGATCTCCTTACAACGACACCAGAAGCTTAGCCAATTGTTGAAGTCAATCATTTTGTCCTTGTACTTCTGTATCATTCTGGGCGATGGCAGAATATTACTCAGGGCTAGGGTCATACCTGCCTGGGCTACAAGATCAGAGAGCTCTTTCATGTCTCTTTTCATGTAGTCCAGAGAGGTACGTCTCAGGTCAGTCACACCAACATGGACAATGACAGAGTCATATTTGTACTTGTTGTGGAGTGACCTGAGTGCGTGGGTTATGTGGTGGATCCTGGCACCCGACAGGTAGCTGACAGTAACCTTCTCCTTGTTTAGCCTGGTGAGTGGGACATCAGTGTGCCTGACTATAGAGTCACCTGTGACTAATGTGTTGGGTACGTTGTTTTGCCTTATTGGCTGTAGTTGAGTGGCACACTGAATCTGTGGGCAATGTGTCATTTGGGTTGTGTTGGGGGATGGAGGTTGCTTGCATTTCTGCTTTGGAGGTCTCTGTTGCTTAGACAGATTCTTATTGAGAGCCTCCACGAATGTTTTTGTGTTACTATGTGTGGATTTTGGTGGTATAGATTTAGTGTGACTATGTGATGAGTGTGGTGTGGTGCAAATGTTTACCTTTTCCTCATGACTGTCAAGTTCAGTCTTGGTTGGAGAGAGCTTTACCTCCAGTTTGGCTAGATAAGTGCATCTCTCACAGGTTGTAGTGTTGGGTGGTAGGAGGAGAGGGTTGTCTGTGTACATGAGGCAATTTCTACATTGCCCCAAGATGTCCAGATTCATCAGACAGACAGTAGAGAACACAGGGAGCTGACCCTTGGACATGCCTGAATAAAAAACTGTTTTCCTCTAGATAAGTGAGGAAAGTGAGTACAAGATCTGTTTTTCTCTAAGCAAGTGAGAAAAGTAAGTACAAAAACTGTTTTCCTCTGGGTAATGAGGAAGGTTGAGTGCTGTAGCAAATTGTAGCTTATTTAGTGCTTACAAGTTCTGAACAAGTGCTGAGCACGAATAAGCAAATTTTAGTGCTAAAACTAAGAATCTGTATCGCATTACAGTGGGTAAAAGGGAATTTTCCCTTATCTGCACCGTAGTACGACCTCCGCAATAGGCATACTTATGTGGAAGTGCTTCTTCGGTGAAAAGCACTCTCTCGTAAGTATGCTCGCCCAAAATGGATTTGGACTTGTGATCTTTCGATCAAAAGTCCTAGATCCATAGATATATATATGTATATATATCCATCCTCAACCCCTTTTCCCATTTTGCACATGGGGTTGGGGTGTCACTTCAGCAGTGACAGTCATCTTGAGCCAAGGTTTACATCGCCGGATGGCTAGCTCTGCCATGGTAGTTCATCAATACCACTCACTTGCACACACACTCTCACCTTTAGCATGTCCAATTCACCTACTCCATGTCTTTGGAATGTGGGAGAAAACTGGGGCATCCAGAGGAAACCCACGTGACCGCAGGGAGGACATGCAGACTCCACACACAAGGCACTCCAGCCAAGAATCGAAACAGAGAAACTCTTGCTTTGAGGACAACACACACACACACACACACACACACACACACACACACACACACACACACACACACACACACACACACACATAAATATATATATCTACAGTAGCATAGCTTGGGTAGGGCAAAAGGGGCAGTCATCTCAGGTGCACTATTGACAGATTTTAGTTGGTCTTAAGTGCAATGCCAGCATTTTTTACCAGTATTACATTTGCTGCTTCCACTGAAGTGTTTTTGTACTTTGTATGGTAACATTTGTAGCAGCTACATGTTATAAATGTAGGAAGCAGCTTGCTACAGTTTAAACAATGGAGGGTATATGGTGAAAGAATAGACCCTATATTGGGAACGGACCTTTTTTTTATTTTCCTCAAATAACTAACCTTAAAATTATACAAAAAAATGTAAGTAGAACTACTCCAGTCTGAAAATTCTTTCTCTGTAGGCCTTTCTCTTTCTTGCGGACTAGGTAGTGGATTCTGCCGACCCTGACATGATGTCAGCATGTCAGCAAGGAAGTAGATTTTCCTGCAGAGTAATCAGTGAGGATGGGGCATGTAATGGCTATGGAGGGCATTTTTGGAAGAGATTTTAATTAAAAAGAAACATGTGAATGCAAACTTAATGACAGGAAGACAGCCAAGGTAAATGACTACTGACTATTTTGTCAGGTTGCACATGATCTATAAATTGAGGCTATGGGAAATTAAGTAAGGGTTAATGTATAGTGAGAGGAATTTAGCTGTGATTAATTAAAGGTTTAGTAGTTATAGCCATACCTCTCAACCTCTGTGATCAAGAATTTGGACAAAGACAAAAATAATGCTGGGACAAAGTCCTAAAATCAGGGAAAATTTTTAAATATTACCCCAATTCACTTAAAAATCTAATAGAACGAGTACTGTTACATGAACATCTGAACAATAAGAACTGTGAAACTGCAACATCTGTCATCATTCACCAACTGTACTCCTCAGTGATTTATCAGAAAATAAAAAAAGGGATGAAGCAAAACTATGAGGCAAAAATCAGAGACAATCTGCAAAATTCTGAATAGCTGAAAGGTATGATTATACCTAAAAGGCAAGGTTCTACTTGCATAGGGAAAAGGAAGTTAAGATGGAGTAGAGGCTGTCAGAGATTAAAGAAACAGGTCCAGGTTTTCTTCAAAAATGATTTTAGGGAGGACTTCAAGAGGGTGGGTTTGTTGACTTGTCGGATGGAGATTTTAGTTACACAGCTAGAATAAAGAGGATCACTGTAGGAGTTATGGGTCTTATGGCCGCAGTGGTGCAGTGGTTAGCTTTGTCGCCTCACAGCAAGAGGTCCTCCCATTTGATTCTCAATGGGAGCACCTTCTGTGTGGAGTCTGCATGTCCTCCCAGCGGTCGAGTGATATTAAAGACATGCAGATAGGTGCGTGAATGGCTGTGCCTTCTTTGAAGGTTGGGTGTCGGGCTGGCAACTCGGCACCGGAAAAATCCACTGCTAATCATGAGTGCACGGGAGTTCCACTGTGGCGACCCCTAAAAGCCGAAAGACATTACTTTTTTTTTACTGTAGGAGTTATGGGAGGGAATGATACAGGATAATTTTTTGGAGGAATGAATTGCTCTAGTGAGTGTATACAACTGAAAAACATTCTTAAGATGCTGGGCAGCTGTCTGGGATGTGTAAAAGTTTGTGTACTACTTTGAGATGATAATAATTGAGTTAATTCAGGTATTCAAGCCAAGTGAGTTGTTTGATGGTGGTACAGTGGTGGGTTCTTTTGTTTTCTTTGGTAGCGATCTTAGCCATTTTATTGTAGCATTGCTCAAGTTTTGCAAGCTGGGTTAATTATAGATTTGTGAAGATGGAGCAGTATATGAGAGTGGAGGAAGTAAGCAGATAGTTTCTGTGTATTAGCAAACATAGTCATTTAAAGTATATCGTCACATTTCCGTGACTTACCTTTTGCCAATCAGGCTTTTTAGCCATTGACTTATTTTGTATTGCCTTGAAGGAAAAATACTGCTCAAGAAATTCATTTTCGCTTTGCTTATACCCTGAGGATTAAATGTGATGTTTAACTTCAGTGACATCAACTCAGGGAAAATGCAAAATGCATCCGTGTAGTTTAATGGAGATATCCTGTGCATGTGCAGAGATGGATGACTGCTTTACATGATGTCACCAAGGAAAACTCTACATTTATTTAGGTTGGGGTTTTATGGAAAAAACAGGTGAAATAAATTAGTTTTGACTATGGCAAGACGTATCATGACACTTAACTCACTAGATGCTGCAATGCAGTGTTAAACTGTGACGATACACTTTAAGTAGGATTTTGCCCTGTATAGCAGTGCAAATTTGTGCTTTCTTTTCTTGACTACCTATTAGATATGGAGGTCAACTTTTAGATTTTCATCAACTATGTCACCCAGTATTTTGTGTGGGGAAACAGATTCAGTGGTAGTGCCATCAGAGGATTGTTTTATGTTAGAGTTCAACTTGGGAGTGAATTATATTAATTTTTTTTATTTTATTTTATTTTTTTTTATTTGGGGTTTAGTACAAGGTCAAACTGTTTCAGTCAAGTTTTGGTAAAGTTGAAGAAGAGCTGGGTGATGTCCTGGCAAATCTATCTGTCAACTAATTTGTGGCTGGATGATGGGGAGCAGAGGTAAAGTGAGTAATTCCATTTTGTTTTTTGAATATTTTGAACTCTTGTAGGGTAAAATCTGATCCAGTGTCACTAATCTTCTATTCTAACAGACTTTTTTTGTACATATTATTTGCAACATTGCACTAGTCTTTTCAGAGGAATCTGATTCCATACAAACCTACAAGAAATGCACTTCCACAGCAATGAAAAACACACAATCCATGAATATTCCAGAAGAATCTGTATATATATGCCATCTTACCTGGCTTTACATCATATAGATATGAACCTGGTTATGCTCCAGAAAATTCTATTACCACCCCAAGACCTAGAGAAGCTTGCCAATGAGGGATCAGGTTAAGTTGACAAAGTCAGTTTGCCTGTCCAGGGGAGGAAATCTGTAACACCATGGTAGTGTCATATTGGAAAGGCCCAGTATAGCACTGTAAATACTACAGCTCCTTGCTATGAGCCAGCCATTGAGTACTTGCACTTTAATTGTGCATCACAAGTGTGAGGAAACATATACTGGTTTCAGACTGGAGTAGCAGGGCATCGCTTCAGTGATGCCAGTAGACAGGGGAAGGAATTCTTCTAACTCTTGCTCAATAATGGTCATGGTCCACGGCGTGTGCCTACTCCTGTGGCATTCTCTAAAGTCAGGATCAGAGAGGAACAAATAGGCAGAAAAAGGTGTGATGAGGTGGGGTTCAATAAATAGATAAAAATAGATACACAGGTAATAAACCGGAGAATATTGGAGGGAGTGTTTGTGGTTCTGCATTTTAGACTATTTCCCATCCAGAACAATTTTTTTGCTTTGTTATTAGTTTGCTTCTCAGTGTCCGGCAACTGTACAAAGATACAGAAAAGGATTTCATTGCCATAACTCCCAAATGCCCATCATTTATAACATCTGACAGTCGGGTGTGCAGCTTAGAAGGAACCATCATTCTGGTTCCAATCAGCAGGGTTTCTTACTATACAGAGTGATGATGCTGTCAACCTACAGATTACATGTGCAATGTGGCACCACCTCCCAACCGTTGTACGTGCAGTGTGGCACCACCTCCCAACTGTTGTATGGGCAGTGTGTCACCACCTGCCAACCATTGTACGTGCAGTGTGGCACCACCTCCCAACCGTTGTACGTGCAGTGTGGCACCACCTCCCAACTGTTGTATGGGCAGTGTGTCACCACCTGCCAACCATTGTACGTGCAGTGTAGCACCACCTAGCAACCATTGTATGTGCAATGTGGCACCACCTCCCAACCGTTGTACGTGCAGTGTGGCACCACCTCCCAACTGTTGTATGGGCAGTGTGTCACCACCTGCCAACCATTGTACGTGCAGTGTAGCACCACCTACCACCCGTTTTACATGCAGTGAAGCATCACGGGTCTGTTTTGTTTCACTGGAAACTGGAGTTAGTATATATATATATATATATATAGTAAGGGGGGGTGGGAGGCATAGCCCCCCCCACCTATTTTAAACATTGGAAACCATAGACATGGATACTTTCAAGCTGAATGAATAACTCTTTCCAGAAGATAATATATACCCAAACTATGTGGAGGGGTTATGCCCCCACACCATTGTACGTGCTACCAACCATTGTACATTCAGCATAGAACCACCTACCAATCATGTACGTTCAGCATAGCACCACCTACCAACCATTGCACGTGCAGTGTAGCACCACCTACCAACCATTGTATGTTCAGTGTAGCACCACCTGCCAACCATTATACATGCAATGTAGCACCACCTACCAGCCACTGTATGTGTAGTGTAGCACCACCTGCCAACTGTTGTACATGCAGTGTAGCACCACCTTCCAACCATTGTACATGCTACCAACTGTTGTACATTCAGCATAGAACCACCTACCAACAATTGCATGTACAGTGTATCACCACTTACCAACCATTGTACATGCAATGTAGCACCACCTACCAACCCTAACAACCATTGTACATACAATGTAGCACCACCTACCAACCATTGTACGTGTAGTGTAGCACCACCTGCCAACCGATGTACATGCTGTGTAGCACCACCTGCCAACCATTGTATGTGCAGTGTAGCACCACCTGCCAACCAATGTACATGCAGTGTAGCACCACCTGCCAACCAATGTACATGCAGTGTAGCAGCACCTGCCAACTGTTGTACGTGCAGTACAGCACCACCTACTAACCATTGTACATGCAGTGTAGCACCACCTGCCAACCAATGTACGTGCAGTGTAGCACCACCTGCCAACCATTGTATGTGCAGTGTAGCACCACCTGCCAACCAATGTACATGCAGTGTAGCACCACCTGCCAACCAATGTACATGCAGTGTAGCAGCACCTGCCAACCAATGTACGTGCAGTGTAGCACCACCTGCCAACTGTTGTCCGTGCAGTGTAGCACCACCTACCAACCATTATACATGAAGTGCAGCACCACCTGCCAACAGTTGTACGTGCAGTGTTGTACCACGGGAAACCATTGTACGTGCAGTGTGGCACCACCTGCCAACTGTTGTATGTGCAGCATAGCACCACCTGCCAACTGTTGTACTTGCAGTGTAGCACCACCTACCAACTGTTGTACGTGCAGTGTAGCATTATCTACGAACCATTGTACGTGCAGTGTAGTACCACCTAGCAACCATTGTATGTGCAGTGTAGCAGCACCTAGCAACCGTTGCACGTGCAGTCTGGCACCACCTGCCGACCATTCTTTTATGACAATCTTGTATACATTCTGGACATTTTTGTTTATTTATACTTTGTTGACTGGGTTAGTCCCACTAGGCCAATGATTTCTTTTCAAGGGAGACCCAAAGTGTTATTCATAGTGACTAGGTGAAATTTGGTCAAGGCACTTGGGAACTTCCTCTACTCTTTGGAGCTGTTAGATGGTGCCAGAGGACTCCTACAGTAGCAAGGATGAGGCTTAAGGGAAGCAGCATCATGGAGGAAGAGAGAAAAGCTATGGGGAATTTGGCAGTAGAAAGTGAGAATTCGGAAAAAAAAATTGTTCACTATGGAGATTCAGAATATAAATAAAGATTCCTGTGTGATGGATGTTACAAATGAGCAGCATTTATCTATCTCCATGGAAAAGGAAGTAAGCAAGTCTGTTGAAGTGGTGAAAATAACAGAACTGGTGTCAGGAGGGCATGCGGATGATGTTCTTTACAAATAATCAAACAGGATGATCCAGGTGACAGTTCTGCTGTTCCACGGTATGAGATGGCAGATAACTTTTTTGGAAGTGCTGAAGATGGTAATGTGGAAAAGGAACCAGGTGATGAGGCAGCAGAGAATGCAGGAGTTAAAACTTATGTAGCAGTGACAGAAAGTAAAAGAGGAAACCAGCAACAGACTGAAGAAGGTGTCTGGGTTAGTGGTAGCAGATAATGCAGTAGCAATGACAGCAGGAAGAAGGGAGATCAGCAACAAAGTCTGTTTTTTTAAAGCAAAGAAGGCCAGCTATGAGAATAAGAATAGAAATGTCACTATAATAGGCAGATGATATGCATGGGACAATTTGGTGGCTGTTTTAGGTTTTAAAGCTCAAGAAATGTGGTCTTATACACATTGGGATGGACACTTTTTCTAATTTAACATTGAAACTGATGGACCAGTGATGAAATTTCCTGAACTGTTTAACAAAAAGAAGAACATTTATCTGTGAAACAATTGTTTGTTTTCTGGTAGTAATGTAAATATTAAAAAAAGGTTTCTTTGCAGTTTAGAACTGATTGGGCTAGAGGAAAACAATGTTAAAAAGTACATGCAGGGTCTGTGTAAAACTGTTGAAATGTTGTGAAAGTTAGAATGAAACTTATGGAATGGAGCGGGAGGTTAGATGCTGTTTTGAAATGTGAAAAAAAAGATGGCAAAATACTTGCCAAGTTATTTTTTGACTGGTTGTAGATGGACATTAAGATGTGCTTGTCATCTTAAATCACGTTTCTTTTGTGGGGACTTTTCTTGTTTAATTAATGAGTGTGACAAGGTACAATGTAACCAGTGTGGGGAGAAGGGACATACAACCAGAAGGTGTGTGCCTGAATGCAGGTTGTGTAAACAGAAAGGGGACACTATTGGAAGGATTGTCAAGCCCAAACAGTAAATAATGAAAAAGAAGGGGAAAGGAAGAAAACATAATCGAGGAAGGACAACAAACAAGAAGAGGTTGGGTGAGAGGGTGAACTAGGTGACGAAGAAACTGTAGAAGAATAAAAATATTGAGGGGAAAAATGAAGAGAAATCAGAAAAAGGGATTGATAATAATCATTTTTTGAAGTTTCAGGATTATTTGTACATAAACCCAGAAAAATATTCATAGGTTCATAGGTGAGTGGTCTCACCTATGAACCTATAAAATATTCAGTTGGGGAAAAAGTAAAAATAAAAAAAATTAAATTTTAAAAATATTTCCCCTAAACTTAAAAAGAACAAAAAGCAACAACTTTAAAGTACTTTCAGTAAATGTGAACAGTATTATTAACACTGTGAGAAGGACAGGGATACTGGAATGCTGCACTGAATGTGATGCGGGTGTTATTCCGTTAGAAGATGCAAGATTCCTGACAAGTAAAAAAGACTGCAAACAGAAAAAACTGTAGTGTGGACATATACTATGGAGTTTAGGAAAGGAAAGTTGTTCTGGAGTGGCTGTGTTGTGTAAAAAACAGTGAAAATACTAGACACAGTGTTGGTAAGGAAGGGAAGGTTAACTGTTGTGGATGTAAAGTGAAGAGAATGTGTTTATAGAACATAGCATTATGTGCTTACATAACTAGAAAAGGAACGAGAGAATCTGTTTCATCAAATATTACACTATGTGGTGGTTAACATTAAAATTATAATTGCAGGTTACTTTAATTGCAATTTAATGGGAAAATTTAAAAAGAAAGGGAAAGATGTAAAAAATACAGGAAGTGATAACGTGGACTTAGGAACACAGGTGGACAGTGGTCTCACCTTCGATAAGCACATCGCCATAACAGTCAGTAAATCCTTCTATGTGGCACACCTCATCGGTAAGAGCTTTTCATCCAGAAAAAAGGAGGTAATTGTCCCACTGTACTCATCCCTCATTAGACCCATCATAGAGTACAATGACCCATTTGGTATGTACCTCACAAGACATCTGCAACAACTGGAAAGGCCGCAGAAACACCTCACTAAAAGAATCACAGGCCTAAAGCAGATGCCCTATGCTGACCGACTAAAAAAACTCCAGCTATACTCTGTCACATATCGTCTACTCAGAGGTGATCTCTGCTTAACATACAAGGCCATGTCAAACCCAGAGCTGTTGGACATGCTACACTTAAAGAAATCCCAATCCATCAGAGCCAAACACTCTAGGGAGTTAAACCTTGTCATCACAATGAACAAAATATGTTGGAGGGATAGGTTCCTGACCCACAGACTCCCCATACTCTGGAACAGACTGCCCATACATGTTAAGCAGAGTGCCTCCTTGGCCCTCTTCAAAAGGAACCTTGACGACTGGATGGGAGATATGAAATTTACCCCAGGAATCACATCAGTCGCCCTGCTAAACAGGGGTCCAGGGAAGTAAATATTGTGGGAAGAAATATTCAGGGAATTGTTATGGCTAGGCTTGTACAGGCCCTAGGGCCGATAGCCTAGTACCAGCCTATGAACCTATGAATTAACTGTGTGGAAAAAAGTCAATGGACTTATAGATGGAGGACACTTGGCTATACAATTGATTATTCTGTATTACTGGAAGATTTGGGAGCAACAGATAGTGATACATTTGTGATGGGCTTTTCAGATGTTTAGTAATATGGATGGAAGTGATGGAAGAAAGGAAGCATATTAAAATGTAAAAGGGAATAGGAAGAATAAATGAGAGATTATGGGATAAAACTGAAGTGTGGGAAGCGTTGCAGTTATGGAAGGATCATATAACCATGAAGGACTTCTATAAAAACTGGTCAGAATGGTAGAGTGAATTTAAAAAAAAGTATAAAAATGTTTTCTCAATGACAAGATGACATAAGAAAGGAACAAAAATTGACGTGTGGGAAAATGTATACAAGAGAATTTGGAGAATAATGCAAGAGAATATTACGATACGGAAAAAGAAATATATAAAAGAAACTGAGAAAAAAATAAATATTAGCTGTAAGGGAGAAAGGAGGAGGTATTTTACATATTTGGGTAAAATAATAAAGGAGGATATTAGTATAATGAGGGAAATGAAAATGTAAAAGGACAGAGATAGAAAGAACAGAACGACAAATTTATGAGTATTGTAGTACCGTGGAAAAAATATATAAGAGTAAAATGAAGGAAAAGAAGGCGAATGGAAAGTATTAAAAATCCAGAATGAGTTAAGGAAAAATGACAAAAATAAATTACTATTAGTGAACTAGATGACATACTTAGTAAAGTAAATGTTGATTCCGTATCAGGCCCAGATGGTATAATGTATAGAATGTGCAAGAAATGACAAGGTTAGCATAGACAGTACTCTATAAATGTCCTAAACGAATGGTTTGTTTGTGAAGAGAGATGCAATGGGGTATTAAAATTTATACAGAAGGAAGATGAGAAGAATGAAATAAAAATGTCGACCCATCACACTGAAAACAGAGGAGAAGGGGGGGGGGCAGATATTATGGAAGAAAGTACAGATGATATAAAATGGAAGGGATGTCAAAAGTCGGTATTGGTTATAAGAGAGATTGTGGATGATAATATAAGTAAAAGGGAGGATGTGAAACTTATGGTAGGTGATATTAGCAAGACATTTGATGCAGTAAGACATGATGCTTTGTGGGATGTTATGGAGACGTGCGGAATAGGTAACGGAATTAGGAAAGAGTGTATGTCAGCATTTCAAAATAACAGGGTGAGCATGTTAGTGAATGGGTGGCTGAGGAAAGAAATATGCATGAATTGTGCTATAAGACAAGGATGTCCCACGAGTGGAATATAGTTTGCATCAGGAATGAAAGCGACAGTGAGGGAAATGCAGTAGCTTAGAAAATGAAAGGTGCGAGACATGCAATATGAAAGGAGCTGATGATTCCAGTAGTTCTGACATGCACAATGATGTGGATGAAGTTGCTAAGAACAAAATATAGATGAGGAAAGTGTTGATGTTTAAAGGAAAAGGGAATTACCCTGAATAAAGATAAAAGTAAGGTTTTGGGTAATGTAAAAATCGGAGATGTGTATTTTTCAGTGAATGAGGTGTCTTTGCTAGGAATAAAATTTTGAAAAAAATGGTGTAGTTATGATGCAATGGAAGAGTTTGATAAAAGAAATAAAGGAAATACATCTTCTTTGGAGGATGTATACATTAGCGTTCCGGAATACGGTTTATCTGGTGAATTATGTATTAAGGGGAAACATAGAGTACATGTCAAATGTTTAAATGATCCCACAAAAGAAATTGTGCAGCTGGTGTTTTATTTCATATGGGTTTCAGAATTAAACCCAGTGAAAAGAGATGGGTTGTACATGAGTGAACATGACGGGGGATTGGGGTTACTAAATTCAGTTGTTCTGCTTATTTAAACTTTAAATTCGGTAAATCTTGATGAGTGGATGGGAAATAGAAAATTCACCCCGGGGATCACTCCAGTGGCTCTACTCGACAGAGGCACTGGGAACTAAACTCGGGTGGCACGATGCCAGGGTAATCCTATGGGCTAGGCTTGTAAAGGCTCCAGGGCCATTAGCCTAGTACACACCTATGAACCTATTACTTTCTTATTTTCAGCTTGAATTTTATTATATATTTTTTTATTCTACTTTAATTTTTGTTTGTTTTAATTATGCTATGCTATGTTTATTGTTCTTGCCTACGTGGCCTGGGTCATTACTAAAAATGGTCCTTGGACCAGTTCACTTACCCATAAACAAATGTTAAATAAATAAATACCCTAAAAAGAGGTATCTGAGTGCTAAAGTTACAAGGAAATGGCAGAAATTTAACAAAATAATTGAAACGCATTTCATTATTTGCACCCCAAAGTTGCTGCATTTCAGAAAGAGATATAAATCTGTCTTGTTCTTTCTCCAGGAGGATGGAATCTCAGTCCACATTTTGCAGCATCATTCCTGTGTAAAACAAATAACACAAAACAAGCAACTACCAAAGGCCGGGCTCTCTTTTCCAAGAACTAGCCCTCATATATACCAGGAAGAGTATTCTGACTGCACGTGGGCCTCATATCCTTCTCCTCAGGAAGAATAGCTGATAATGATTGCTTAAATCCACCCCCAACCCAACTCTTTGGGCTGCTATTTAAAATACCCCAGTTGCTGTAAAACAATCAGAAATAAATCTTCAACTTCAAGTTTATTTAGGCACAAATCACCTGATACACGCATGCTATGTAAGCCAGGTAAAGGAATAAGTCAATTATTAATAACAATAACAACAGATAGATAACAATCATTCCTTTTCTTTGTAGTGCCACTGACATAAAGCAAATATTAAGAATATCTGCCTGTCACATGCAACCTAAAAATGCACTTTATTTAAAGTCAGATGTCATAACATGACAAAGTTATAGGAAAGCTGCCTAGCTGTCTTTAGTTTTGTAATGTTTATGTTAATGAGGTGTTGTGTGCAAAATTCATATGTACATACCATATATACGCCAGGACTCATTTTTAGTTAAGAAATTAAATAAAACATTTCTACATTGCTGATGTTTATAGTTCAGCCTAAGTTGTGCATTTTAGCATTGCTATGCTTGCATTTTCTTTCAGGCACTTTACTGAGTTATGAGCATGGTCCCGCTACAAAAGTTTGGGCTGGGAATTTAAATATTGTTTTGTTTCCTACTACAACACTGGTTATGCAGATTAATGCAATTAACATTTTTAGCATTAATACATCTTTACAGGGCTTTGAAAATACACTAGTAAAGAAATCACAAGAAGCTAGACAACTAGACAGATTTCCTTTAAATGGAGACTGAAAGTAACAACATTAAATAATCCCCTCCAGGTATAGTATAATACATGCATCGTCATGTATGCACGCAAAATATAATGCTCTGTTATAACTTGCCTTTGTGTTAGAAAGGACTTGCTGTTAAGACAGACTAATGTAACATTTTGCTGGTTCAGCTCTGATTTAATCTAAACCAATGTAATCAAATATCTATGAAGTTACTTCGAACTGTGCAGATAAAAAAATCAAAGACATAACTGCAAAATGCATGCAGGCACAAGTTGCTTTTCTGTTCACAGGCTAAACTGAACTTCAGGACTAAGTTTAATTGGCCTGCAGGTGCAGAGGTTTTTGTCCTCACTGCAAAGCCAGCGATGGGGGTTCACTGATGAGTCAAGATGGCCAGAATGACAGCAAAGGAAGTAAGGCATCTCTCCTTCCCAGGTGGGGAGAGAGGGGCTGGGTTTCAGTTCCAATCATCTCACAGCAGTGATTAGAAGCAGCTGCATTAATGTGCTATGGGGGAATACATTAGGGATGTCCTACACAAACTGGGTAAAAAGAGAGTAACTGAAGATATGGGTCTGGGGACTCCTTCCTGCATGTTACAGACAAAATGGCACTTATGTCTTTAGTGGTGCAACAGTCCCTGTTGTACATAGAAGAGATAAATACCCTAAACCAATGCTGAGCTCATATCATAGAGACGCATGTTGGTCGAAGGCTAGGTTACTATCAACATAGTATGAAACTTCCCAAAAGGTGTTATAATGCATTTCTTGGCATATATTTCTCAGATGTCAAAGCTAATGTCAAAGGCCTCTGGCTAAGCAAGTTCGCAGATAATTGCAAACTGGAAGCAGTTGCTGAATCCCCCCCCAAGATGAGAACACCTTTCAGGAGGCTCTAACACAGGCCAGGCTTGGTGCCAAAGCCATGGCTTAAAACTCAATACCAAGAAAAGCATTATAGTATCTTTAGGGAAGTTTGTCATCCTGGAAAACTATGTCATCAGTAA
Source organism: Protopterus annectens (assembly GCF_019279795.1). NCBI lineage: Eukaryota > Metazoa > Chordata > Ceratodontiformes > Protopteridae > Protopterus > Protopterus annectens. Next base: position 44,399,089 of record NC_056741.1, read on the forward strand.
AACAACTGTAAAAGTTGTTTCACTAATCAGAGATCTGGGAACTCATGTAGATAGTAACATAGCATCCAACAAACATGTGCCCAAGGTTGTAAGAAAATCCTTCTATTTGCAAGAGCATGGCATCTAGGTCCAGAGAGGATATCATACCACTGTACTTGTCCTTCATCAAACCCATCATAGAGTATAATACTCCCTTTGCTATGTACCCAATCACACACAAGCAGGAACTGGAATGTCCACAAAGGTTCCTTAAAAAAAGAATACAGAAAGTAAACACAATGTCCTATTCTGATCACCTGAAAGCACTGTCTTGTTACACAATATCATACGGACTTCTGAGAGGTGATCTTTACCTGGCATACAAGGCATTCCTGGACCCTGTTTTGATGAACCTTCTGCACATCCGTAAAATGAACAACATTAGAAGTACTAGATGAAAAGACAGATGCCTTCTCATTCAGATGGCATTAGGCATATCACATGCCTTCCTCCCATTTATTCTCATTCAGAAACTAGTTCTTAAATCATAGCAAAGCTGGTGTAATTCTGAAAGCTGCATCTTGACCAGGACAACCCTGATATTCTGTACTAATGTATTTGATAACTCATTCACTATGGACATTCCTATTGATCAACACTTGAAAGTCACAACCAACTCCTATAGTGACCTCTTGAACAACCATTACTCTCCACAATGTTTACTAGGCAAGAGAGAAACATAAATAGATTGCCAGGCCTTCCTTCTGCATTACACATGTATACACATACACCTATGGATGATTTAGACATTGCTAATCTACCTACCGCACATCTTTAGAATGTGGGAGGAAACTGAAACACCAGAAGAAAACCCACACTAATACAGGGAGGACATACAGACTCCTCACAGAAGGCACCCCTGCTGAGAACCAAACCAAAGAACTTGTTGTGAGGTGAGAATGCTTCCCACAGCATCACTGTATTGCCAACTGTGGCTAAGGTTTTGCATCTTATTCTCAGAACTCTGACTCTTGTCAACATCAAGGATATTATTTTGATTCTTATCCATGATTCATTTTCCTGTCAGGTAGCATAGATCTTAAAAAAGCAAAGAGAAATATTATAAGAAATTCTTGCATCCAAACATAGATATTTGCTTAATGGACCATGTCTCAAATCTCTGGTGTTGTTCCACTCCAAGATTATTGTACTAAAGTTTCTACAGGTTTTAGTACATCCAGCTTTTGAAGCATTCCTTAAAGGAGCTTTACATCTAACACCCCTAACAGGTATATCTCTCATGCAGGATTTGAACTTTATGCCAGAAAAGCTAATTTACCTCCTTTTGAACCTGATGAGACTGCGGAGTTAGAATATCTTTCCTGGAAGGCAATTTTCCTAGTGACAGTAACATCTACAGGAATTTTAGTCACAAATCATTTTTCTTCAGTCTTATTTGATTTCTATAATGAAAGGGTGTCACTGAAGACTTATCCAATTTTCATGTCCAGACACATTTCAGTAACAGCTTTTAACTAGCCTGTTCAGGTGTTGGTTTTCTATGTGAACTACCAAATGACAGAGAACATAATTTATGCTTACAACTTAGATATTGCACTAGGAAAACAAATGGAATCAGAATGACTGATCAACTATTTATTTATTTCAAAAGAAAGGAAAGAAGGTTCAGTAGTCAATAGCAGACCTTGTCTAAATGGCTGGCCCAGTGCTTTGTGTTTTATGACAAATATAATAAAGTTGCATAAGGAAAAATAAGAGCACGTTCGTAGGGCAGCAGAAACATCTGCAGTGTATTTCAGAAATGCCTCTGCTCAAGACATTTTAGAAGTTGCCAAAGGGTCTGCAGTACATAATAATCACAGCAAGCAAGGTCAGTCTAGGAGGACGACTCACTTTGGCACAGCCGTGCTACAGGAGAGCCTGTAAGTGTCCACCTCCTGTGGGTATAATAATTCTGTATGGGATGCTATATATTTGTTATGATATGCTGGTACAGTGATCATCTCAGAAGACAATAATACAGCTGTATGTACGAATACTTAACGTAATAACTAGTCTTCTCCATCATCCTGTTGCTTCTTGTTTGTTTATTTATTGTGTTTAGTATTGCCCTCATATTTTGCTTATTTTTCTTTTATTGTATTTCACATATTGTACTACTTTGTTATTGTCTTAATATTTGTAACCATTGTTCAATTTTTTTTAATTCTGTTCCATGTCTGCTATGGAGCTTTTACTCCTGGGCCTCTGCTGAAAATGGACTCATACCCAGTCGGAATTTCCCGGTAAACAAATCTCAAATATATAAAAATAAATAAAAATTTTAAACCTACTTAGGATAATAACTTGATGGAAATTGCAACTCTGTGGGGACTTAAAATGCTCAAGAAGCATAAAAACAGAGGAAGGTACCTAGTGGTGTGAGTGTCTCATGCATGTACATGGGTTTAAAGGAACAGTGACATAAGACAAGCATAAGTGTTTAGAGGGAATACTGAAGCAGGTGGAAGCTAAGGTAGGTGGGATATAACTCAAATGTTATAATTTATCACACTTGCACTTTGCCTAACTTCTCCTGCCCCAGCCATCCCATAGTCTAGTCCTATTTTGTAGTTGCACACATAGGTAAGACTTCCTCTAGCCCTCTTTCACTGTCTTGTTAGTCAGATTATGTCTCATTACAGCAAACCTCGTCTTCCGCCAGTCACAATTCCTCATGTTTTTGGAATCTCATGTGGATGCCTTACATGGCTATAGCCTACATTGTTTTCTACTAGGAGTCACGTTATTAGATCCTTCACAATCATAACCAAGGAATCAAAAGGTAGGCTTTTTGCAATCTAACAGCATGGATTGAGGCAACACTAACCTTGAATTATACTAATTAGTTGGGTGGGGGAAAAATTCCCTCATGGTGAGGTCATGGCACCTTTGCCCCTTACACAGAACAGTATATGTATTAGAAATACTTTGTACAAGTTTAGTGATGCGTATAACATAGCTGTCTGCTCTTCTCACGTGTAGCGTAGCTGTCTGCTCTAGTCACATGTGTAGCGTAGCTGTCTGCTCTACTCACGCATGTAGTGTAGCTGTCTGCTCTACTCATGCGTGTAGCGTAGCTGTCTGCTCTACTCACGCATGTAGTGTAGCTGTCTGCTCTACTCATGCCTGTAGCTTAGCTGTCTGCTCTACTCACGCATGTAGCGTAGCTGTCTGCTCTACTCACGCGTGTAGCGTAGCTGTCTGCTCTACTCACGCGTTTAGCATAGCTGTCTGCTCTACTCATGCGTGTAGCATTGCTGTCTGCTCTAGTCACCTCACTCTCTTCACTGGGTGCTGCCTTTGCTTTTACTAAACGTATTTATTGGTCTTGCTGTATAGAGACTGATTTCTGTTTTTATGTCAGTCTGGAGTGTTTATATGAATTCGACAGCGTAGCTGTCTGCTCTACTCACGCATGTAGTGTAGCTGTCTGCTCTACTCATGCCTGTAGTGTAGCTGTCTGCTCTACTCACGCATGTAGCGTAGCTGTCTGCTCTACTCACGCGTGTAGCGTAGCTGTCTGCTCTACTCACGCGTTTAGCATAGCTGTCTGTTCTACTCATGCGTGTAGCATTGCTGTCTGCTCTACTCACGCATGTAGTGTAGCTGTCTGCTCTACTCATGCCTGTAGCATAGCTGTCTGCTCTACTCACGCATGTAGCGTAGCTGTCTGCTCTACTCATGCATGTAGCATAGCTGTCTGCTCTACTCATGCATGTAGTGTAGCTGTCTGCTCTACTCACACATGTAGCGTAGCTGTCTGCTCTACTCACGCGTTTAGCATAGCTGTGTGCTCTAGTCACGCGTGCAGCATAGCTGTCTGCTCTACTCACGTGTTTAGCGTAGCTGTCTGCTCTACTCACGCATGCAGCGTAGCTGTCTGCTCTACTCATGCATGTAGCGTAGCTGTCTGCTCTACTCACGCGTGTAGCGTAGCTGTCTGCTCTACTTACGCGTGTAGCGTAGCTGTCTGCTCTACTCACGCGTTTAGCGTAGCTGTCTGCTCTACTCATGCGTGTAGCGTTGCTGTCTGCTCTAGTCACCTCACTCTCTTCACTGGGTGCTGCCTTTGCTTTTACTAAACGTATTTATTGGTCTTGCTGTATAGAGACTGATTTCTGTTTTTATGTCAGTCTGGAGTGTTTATATGAATTCATGATAGTGTATGTATGCATGCATGCATGTGTGTGTGTATGTGTGTATGTGTGTGTGTGTGTGTGTGTGTGTGTGTGTGTGTGTGTGTGTGTGTGTGTGTGTGTGTGTGTGTGTGTGTGTCCACATTCATGCACACTTGTTTACACGTATATACATCCTCAGAGATGGTTGCTGCTATATCCTCTACTCCTTAACCACTATCAGCTATCTAACTGTAACAACAGCAATATGAATAAAAACAGTTCCTCAATCCATGGGATACAGGTCTATTCAATTAAACAGACTATATAAATGGCATCTGACAGAATGCAAATGACTGAAAAGCATTTTTTTTTTTTGCAGTCTCATTGCAAGGCCTCACTGTCCTGAAATAAAAGAGAGATATCTGATTTAGCAAAGTGCCAGCATATTTACTTTACTGCAATATTGTCCAACCTCAGGGTATAAGCAAAGTGATAATTGGGGGGGGGGTCAGAGAGGCTGCCACATGGGGGTACAGGAGGGCTTTCCACCCTGCAAAAATATTTTATAAATATGTTCTTTTTTTGTAAAATTTATATTGTGGTGAATGTTAAGTTGAATGCTTGTCAGTGCCTCTCTGTGTGTTAAAAGCCATTAGACATTTTGGCATTCAGCCTGAATAAGCAGAACTACAGAATACAGACTCCATTAAAGTGTTACCACACAGGCAGAGTTTCAGTAATAGGGTCAAAGGTTGTTACTTGGATAAAGACCACTAGGGCCCTTACAAGCCTAGTCATGCACCCCAAACCATTTGAGTCCAAAGTATTATAGGTGTCTATATTGGGGGGGGGGGCATGTTAGCAGGGAGGTAACTAACAATTTGTGTGTGGGGATAGTTAGTTAGGATAATACTTTTCTTACTGATGGCCTCCGTCCATAAGGGACATGGGTTCCAGATTGGGGGTACATTTACAATATCCCATCCAATTGCCAAGGTTTCATTTGAATAGGGTCAGGGAGGAACTATGTTTACATGGACAGGTAGCCTATTCCATAGTGCAAAGATCCTGCTGTTTACATGGACAGGTAGCCTATTCCATAGTGCAAAGATCCTGCTGTTTACATGGACAGGTAGCCTATTCCATAGTGCAAAGATCCTGCTGTTTACATGGACAGGTAGCCTATTCCATAGTGCAAAGATCCTGCTGTTTACATGGACAGGTAGCCTATTCCATAGTGCAAAGATCCTGCTGTTTACATGGACAGGTAGCCTATTCCATAGTGCAAAGATCCTGCTGTTTACATGGACAGGTAGCCTATTCCATAGTGCAAAGATCCTGCCGTTTACATGGACAGGTAGCCTATTCCATAGTGCAAAGATCCTGCTGTTTACATGGACAGGTAGCCTATTCCATAGTGCAAAGATCCTGCTGTTTACATGGACAGGTAGCCTATTCCATAGTGCAAAGATCCTGCTGTTTACATGGACAGGTAGTCTATTCCATAGTGCAAAGATCCTGCTGTTTACATGGACAGGTAGTCTATTCCATAGTGCAAAGATCCTGCTGTTTACATGGACAGGTAGCCTATTCCATAGTGCAAAGATCCTGCGGGACACACATCTGTCTCCAGCATTCTCTGTTTTTGTCAAAAGTGAAGTTCAGATCCCTGGATCTAGTGTTTCTGGTGATGTTTGTTTTGTGCATGTGGAAAAAGATCCTTCAGGGCTGGGTCTGAGGAAGCCATGAAGCCAGTGGCACATGTGACACAATGCCATCTTTCGTGAAGAAACTGCATACAAAATACAAAACACATATTTGCAGCTAAAACCTGATGTCTTTTGGCTTTTCCTGGTTAGGGGTGGCCACAGCAGAACTCCGGTCCAAAATGATTGGCAGTGGACTTTTACGGTGCCAAGGTGCCAGCCTGATGTCCAACCTTCAAAGAAGACGCACTTATTCACCCACCTGCATGTTTTTAAACATCACTCGACCGCAAGGAGGACATGCAGACTCCACACAGAAGGTGCTCCAGCCGAGAGTCAAACTGGAGAACCTCTTGCTGTGAGGTGACAACGCTAACTGCTTCACCACCACAGCCATCCTCTACAACTATCAAAACCAAGCATATGTGAAAACAGACATCAATATCATGTGGACATCGAGGCTACTAATGAATGGCGGTGACTTACTCTCATACAGATACATGAATATACTATGAGCACGGAATACCCTTTTGGACACATACAAGGGATTTTGTATTAAATGAGAAAAAAATTCCAGCTGATGCACCTTACTGTGAGCAGTATAAGAAACAAAAATTTAGACTCCAGCTATCAAGTATGCATTTCTAAGATAGAAGTTCTAGTAATCAGTAAATTCTAAATTAAACTGTTTCTGCTGAATAAAGGGATATGCCTAAATAGTCATCATACAGACACACACACACACACACACAGACACACACACACACACACACACACACACACACACACACACACACACACACACACACACACACACACACACACACACACACACACACATATATATATATATATATATATATATATATATATATATATATATATATATATATATATATGTATAGGAAAGAGAAAATTAAAAGGCAGACGTAATCTGTAGCAGTAAATCTTAGAGATTGTCTCATAAAAACAAGTAAAACTCTTGACTATGGAATATTGAGTGCGACTACATATAAAATAAGGAATAAACAATATAACCAGTCAGTGGAATGAAAACACACTAGAAGCATGTAATGTTTTTGCTGCATTACCTGAAGTGTCTTGTAATGTAAAACTTTGCTATTTAATATTTATTTACAACTGTTGGTGTATATGTGTGTATGAATTGTAAACTTTCACTGCCAAATGGCTTGGGGTGTAGTTGAAAATGGTCCATAGTTCGGTTCATCTACCCAGTTAATAAAGCAAAATAAATAAACAACCAAACAAATAAAACTGGAGAGTTTTTTCATGCCCCAAGTCCTGCCAGCCACTGCAGCTGCCAGGAAAATGAATACAGATTTCCCAGAAATGTGGGAAGAAACAAACAACTAGAAATGATATAACTTTATTAAAAATCAGAGCTTATCCACGGCCTTTCAGCTCACAGCCTGTTCTGGTTAGATTTTCACACCCAATCCAAGTTTCTTACTCTGGAGGACTTATACATCCCATAATACCTTCTTCCTCACACGGCTTAATGTGCACTGACAAGGATATAACCTCTCTCAATTCATAAAGCCGCCTTCAAGAACAGATACAAATATTAGCCTGGTTCTTTCCAGAACATCCACAGGAATTTAACACCAGGATAAACTCTATTCCTAAATATGAACAAATGCCTAGTCATACCTTATATCTCCTTAGTCTCCCTTCTTCACTCACTTCCTTACTTCTATCAGTTTCTCTCCCTAAATATAGCATAAGGCTCCTTTTCTCTCACTTTGTATTGCAATTCATGTTTGTATTATACTAACGTACATTTAATATAGTTATAAAGAGGATAAAATGTCTTTAACTATTAAATCATTGTCATATACTGTGTATCTACTCTTAACCAATGTTTTCATAATATGTCTAATTACTATAACTATTTAAACTGCATTTGCTTTTTGGTATTATTTTTAATGTCAGTAAAACTATTATTCTTAAAATGTTTTGTAACACATTGGAGATCTTCTCCCCAGGCCTCTGCTGAAAATGGGTTCCTAACCAGTCAGACTTTCCTGGTGATCAAATGTCAGTAAATAAATAATAAATAAATTCCGAATCCCTGGCATCAGTGCTGGACATTTGCATAACCATTCATATACCTTTGAGGGATGTGCCTTTGGCCTACAGGCTACTAAAAGCATAAATGTCTTCTTCTTTTGGCTTTTCCCGGTTAGGGGTCACCACAACGGATCACCTGTCTGCTCATGATTGGCAGTAGAGTTTTATGGTATCAAGTTGCCAGCCTGGTGGCCAACCTTCCATGGAAGGCACACACACATGTATGCACTCATGCCTAGGGCCAGTTTTAGAGTGTCCAATCCACCTACAGCATGTCTTTGGTATGTGGGAGGAAACCGGAGCACCCGGAGGAAACCCATGCGACCAGAAGGAGGACATGCAGACTCCGCACAGAAGGCATCCCAGGTGAGGATCGAACCGGACAACCTCTTGCTGTGAGGTGGCAATGCTAAGCAATAAATGTCAGAAGCCTAAAAACACTTCCCCTTTACTGCTGTAGGCAATAATTTGAGTCCTGGGAACTATTTACATCTCTGCTGAGCACTGATGAGGCAGATACTTTCATGAATACCTTTGTGGACATTTATTTATTTATTTAACATTTGTTTACCGGGAAAATCCGACTTAGAATGAAGCCAATTTTTAGCGGAGACCCGGGGAGAAATGTTCCAGATGCATGTCTTTGTAGCATGCTTTCCATCTTTGCTCCTTTAAAGAGAACAGTGCATAAAACCTAACTTACCAACATGGATGATGTCTGCCACCAAATTGGTCATAATGATAATTTCCATTTGTTAACCAGGTGACCAATGTGGTTGCACAGGACAGTTAGGCCACTGTTTAAGGCAAAAAAAAAAGTTCATTGTGGGGAGGTAAGCAAACCACAATACAAACAGGAAAGCAGAACTGCAACAAAGGTGGTAAAGGCATGAAAGGTACAAGCTCAAAGGGAGTTGTAGAAGGGTCGGGAGGGGGAACAAAAGCTTCTTAAGTATATAAGAGGCCTCCAAAGCAGACACCCAAACAACTGCTACCTCAAGACACCCCACAAGCAACACATAAACCACAAAAGCAGTGTGCAAAGCAGTCACAGCCCTTAAGGCCAAATACAACACCAAACATACTTGTCATAGGTGACTCCATAGTCAGACACACTGACGTCCCACTCACCAGGCTGAACAAGGAGAGGGTCACAGTAAGCTGCCTATCAGGCGCTAGAATCCGCCACATAACACAAGCACTCGGGTCACTCCATGGCAAGTACAAATATGACACAGTCATTGTCCATACTGGTGTGAACGACCTGAGAGGTACCTCCCTGGACTACATGAAAAGAGACATAGAGGAGCTCTCTGATTATGTAGCCCAGGCAGGTATGACCCTGACCCTGAGCAGTATCCTTCCTTCACCAAGAATGATGCCATAATATAGAGACAAGATGATCAGCTTTAACAATTGACTTAATGTCTGGTGTCATTCAAAGGGCATCCAGTGTCTGTCTGCCTGGGATGACATGCTTGACAAGCCACGCTGCTTCGCAAGGGATGGCTTGCACCTGTCACCCCTGGGATTCCAGATATTGGCTAAGGCTCTTGCCACCCCATAGTGCCTTTTTAGGCAAGGCTCAAATTCTAAACCTACCACCCTAGAAAACAAAATGGGAAGAAACTGAGGGTAATGCTGCTCAATGCCAGAAGTCTAAATCTCAAAATGCATGCACTCGAGGCCCTTCTCAGTATGGAGAACATCGATGTCTGTGCTGTAACTGAAACCTGGTTCAAGGCTCCTGGGAGCACCCCGGCACTATTAGGTTTTACCTCATATCATGCGTTCGGCCCCAAAACCCGGACCACACCACAAAAGGAGGGGTGTATCCATATTCATAAAGGATACCCACACCTCCAGGTTGGTGGCAATGCACAAGCTTTGGAAACCATCCAGGTGCAACTAACCATAGGCAAAACTGCTCTACAAATTGTAGCATGCTACAGGCCACCCTCTCAAACTCAGGAACCCCACACAGCCTTCCTGAAGACACTGGAGGGTATAAATGTATCTCCAAACACCATCATATTGGGTGACTTCAACTACCGAATATAGACTGGGAACATTACTCAAGCCCTAACTTTCTAGCCCAACGGTTCCTGGAGTTCATAAATTCAAATGCCATGGAACAGCTAGTCACTGTTCCCATGAGAGGAGAAAATATACTAGATCTCATTATCACAAACATGGGGACAAAATGCTCCACACCGAAGTATATCCCTCATTGGTGAGATCTGATCATAAACTAATCTCACTGGAAATCCACATCCTGCCCCCACCCCAAACAAAAAGACCACAGTGAAGAACTTCTCTAAAGCAAACTTCACACTACTCAAGACTGGTGTGGTATCCTTCAAGGCCCCTGAGCCAGTGGAAACCACAACCCAAGCTGCGGAAGCCCTTACAAATGCCTTCTATGAACACCTCCAGGACTGCATGGATCCGGCAATCCCAAATAAAACCAAGACTCTTTCCACAAAGGGCAAAGCGTCCAGTCTGGTGGACCCCAGCCATTAACAAACTTTACAATAAGAGGAGAAAGCTATTACATGATAGAACAAAATCCATAAAAGGAAGTCACCCTGATCATTATTAGTAAAAAATACGAGCACTCATAAAATCAACTAAGGCCAATTTTGAGAGAAAAATTGCCATGGATTCAAAGGACAATCATAAGGCCTTTTTCAGCTATGTTAGGAACCTGGGTGGAAACTCCCAGATATGCTCAGAATTAGTCCAAAATGATACAAAAATCACTGAACCCACAGACATTGCCAACATACTGGGAGACAGGTTCAGTGCAAACTTCACCCCCCTCTCCCCCCCTAAAGGAGAGATAACTATCCCAGCGGTGTAGCCTCCCAGACATCTCAAATGCGCAGGTGAAAGCTGCTCTCTCTAAAGCTAAAAACACAGCATCAATGGGACCGGATGGTGTCCCGGCTGTGTGCTACACGAGCTAAATGAGGAATTAAACCCGCACATAAGGCAGCTGTTTAATCTCAGCCTTACCACAGGATCGTGCCCAAGGAGTGGCGTCGGCAACTGTGGTCCCACTCCACAAAGGCGGTGCCTCTCGGACCCTGGTAATTACCGCCTCATAAGCTTAACAAGTCTAGTCTGCAAAGCTATGGAGAGGATCATAATGGAGCTCATAAACAAAGATATAGGGACTTGCAGACATTGGACCCGACCCAGTTTGGCTTCATCAAGGGAAGATCATGCCTTTTGAACTTGGTCGACTTCTTCGAAACAGTCACCAAGGCCATTGATGAGGGAAAGGCAGTCCATACAGCCTACCTTGACCTTGCAAAGGCTTTCGACAGAATACCCCACTCGGGTATTGTAGAAAAACTTACCAGCTTAAATGTAAACCCATATGTCACAAGATGGGTTGCAAACTGGCTTAAGGACAGAACCCACAGGGTTAGAGTTGCTGGCGCTATGTCAGACTCCAAGCCGGTCACAAGTGGTGTCCCACAGGGCTCGGTCCTTGGCCCCCTATTGTTCGGCATCTACTTGTCAGAAGTACAGGCCAACATGGGAGGACTTTGGCTGACAAAGTTTGCAGACGACTGCAAACTGGGCGCCATAGTGGAAAGTGCATCGGACACGGATATCCTTCAGAAGGGACTCACAGAAACAGAAAGCTGGTGCCAGAGCCATGGCCTGAAGTTAAACGCCAAAAAATGTATAGTCATACCCTTCGGGAAAAACAAGGTAACCCCAAGCTACCATATAGGTGGCAATCCACTAAGCACAGAAGAGGTTATCAGGGACCTGGGGACCCAGGTTGATAGTGGCCTTTCTTTTGACACTCACGTTGCTAAAGTGGTTAGAAAGACCTTCTACATTGCCCAACTGATCATGAAGGGATTCACATCCAGATCTAGTGAGGTCATTGTTCCCCTGTACTCTTCACTTATCAGACCAATGATCGAGTACAATGCCCCATTCGGGATGTATCTCACCCGACATCTGCAGCAATTGGAGAGACCCCAAAAGTTCCTCACCAAAAGGATAAAGGGACTCCAAAATCTGTCATATGCTGCCAGATTGAAGAAACTCCAGCTCTATTCAGTCGCATACCGTCTGCTCAGAGGTGATCTGTGCCTGACATACAAGGCCATGTCCAACTCAGAATTAATGGACATGCTCCACCTCAAAAAATCCAAATCCACCAAAACCACTAGAGCAAGCGACTTAAACCTTAGCACGGATATAAATAGGATGTGCCTGAGGGATAGATTTATCACTCAGAGACTCCCTATGCTGTGGAATAAAATCCCAGTCCATGTGAGGCAGAGCACCTCGCTGGCTCTGTTCAAGAGAAATCTTGACCTGTGGATGGGAGATCGTAGGTTTACCCCGGGAATCATCTCTGTGTCACTGCTGGACAGAGGCACAACAAACTAATGGGCACAGTATTTTTTCATATAAGGGGTGGCGTAAGCCACAAAACTCTGGGCTAGGCTTATAAATGCCTTAGGGCAGATAGCCTAGTATAAACCTATGAACCTATATAACACAAAGACGGAAGGGAGGGATGGACCTTGGCAAGCTGAGAAAATATGGAAGGGAGACCAAAGAAGGCTGGTGTAAGAGCAGAAGTACTGAATGAAATATGTCAGTCTTCATGAACGAACGCAAATGAGGGTGTCGTGCTGGGAGGCATATATTTCAGAATGTGAAGAAGAATAGACAGAAACTGAGGTCGAGAAGGAAGAGGCAGAGAAAGAGCTGGATGTCCTTAGGGGACATAAAATACATTGACTAGATGCGCTGTCTCCAGGAATCCTCAAGAAGCTGGCCAGTGTGCTGTCAGATCCTTCAGCAGAGATCTTCCAAAACTTATTAGCCACAAGATCACGAGGAATGAAGACAGCAAATGTGCTACCCTTGTACAAAGGGGTGAGACTGAGGGAAACAGGGAAACCGAAGATCGCTACAGGCCTGTTTGTCTAATAGCAGTTGAACAGAATCATGAGGAAAAGGCTGCTTACCTTCCTGAAAAAAAATCTCCAGGGCAACCACCAACACAAGTATGCACCTAGAATGAAATGCCAGCCACATCTGATACTGTTTTATGGCTAGGTGTAGGAGATTTGTGACAGGTATAGGTAAAGGTAGTTTATCTGGACTTTACCAAGGCCTTTGACTTGGTTCTGTACCAGCAGGTGCTAGGAAAGCTTGAAGGGGGTGAAGACAGAACTAACAGGAAGGAACAAGGCTGTTATACGGTTGAAGGGTTAAAAATAGAGGATTGATATAAAGAATAAATAAACTGAATAGTGGAGGGCTGTGGGTTCAGTGTTCCTCAGTATGTTCCCTTCAACCAGAGTTCAGAGAGTACAGAACAGCATCACATGCTGAAATACAGTAATATGGACAGCATTTCTTTCACTTCATCACAGTGAAACACTAGAGGTGTAGTCAGGCAAAACATGGTTACTCTGCGTACACAAATAACAGAACGCTACAATCACATGACTACAGTAAAATTAAATTTTTTTCAAATTTAAATTAATTAGGTATTTTTCCACAAAGAACTAATGCAATTAACAAATCATGAAAAAGTACATGTAATTAATAAATAAAATACAAAGATATGGATATGAAAAAGAATCAGCTATATATATTTATAAATATTCACCAATCATCCCATGTCTTCATAGGAAGCTCAGAAAGATAAGTCTTAAGAGACTGGTGCAAACCAAGCAATGAAGCACACTCCTAAAGCCACTGAGATGGTAAATGCCACAGGTGGGGACCCTGAAAGGCAAAACCATGGACACTGGCATTGTTAGGATGTACATGTAGCACCACTAAGCCTGAGTGGCAGAACAGAAAGCTTAGGCTGGGGTATATGGTACCAACAACTCCTTCAGATAACTAGCACTCAAGTCATCGAAGGGCAACTAAAGCAACACCAGAATCTTATAGATTATGCTGAAAAAAATGGCAGCCAATGGAGGCTGCGCAGAACAGGGGTACTTTGATAGTGATGACATGTACCAGTGAGTAACTTCCTGTAGATGAATGTTAGCGTGTCCCGTGTAAATGGAATTGTAGTAATCCAGTGTAGAAGATACTAAGGCACGAGCAATCAACAAAAGGTCAGCTTGAGTCAGAAAGTGATTTATCTCAGAAATGTTCAGTAAATGGAAATGACTTCATTCGTGATCTGAATTGTCAGGAAAATGTGTGTGTGTGTGTGTAAATGTGTGTGTGTGTGTGTGTGTGTGTGTGTGTGTGTGTGTGTGTGTGTTGGTGTGTGTGTGTGTGTGTGTGTGTGTGTGTGTGTGTGTGTGTGTGTGTGTGTGTGTGTGTGTGCGTGTGCGCGTGTGTGTGTGTGTGTCTGTGTTTGTGTGAGAGAGAGAGAGAGAAAGAGAAACAATGAAAGAGAGATAGAAAGACAAGAGAGAATCCAAAATGCAACATTACTATGGGCTATAATTTCTTTAGCTTCTTCACAGTCAAACATCAAATGTATACCCTTTCAGAAGCTGCTTATTTTGTGAGGTGAAGGCTGGAACTATCACATGATTACAGTTAAATGATCATTCATGTTTTAAATGTTTTATAATGCTAGTCAAACATAATATGAGTGAGTTTCATTCATTTATTTACTTTTTTTTTTTTGATAAATTATGTAGTGTGTTTTTAAGATGTAATTAAGTGATTCATGTGACATCATTTAGCGAGGGTATTTAAGGGCTGGGTTTGTAATGAAATTTGTTCTGATGAAGTCTCTTGAAGGAGAAAGCGTTTAACTGTTACTAATAAAGTTTGGCATTTATTTGCAACTTATTTTGTCTCACCTGATTTGGTGGTGTGAGCTGTTGTGGTTTGAAGGTTCTGAAGTTTCAGTTTGTGGTGGTGTTGGTTTGACTACAACCCAATGGATTTCACAGCTACCAATGGTGAGGTATTGGATTTACTGCAGAAAATGAATCAGCAGTTGGCAAAGCATACCGGGCAAATACAGAATTTAATGGAGAAAAATGTGCCACAAATGGGGGCAAATATCTTTGGAAGTCTGGGGCTCCCTTTAACCCAGCCCACTCAGACAGGCCAAGGAAATTTGGGAGTAGAAGACAACCGGAAGATTGGTGTGGAAGGTTCCGACAAGGAAATGGAAGAATGGCAAGTACAAACCCCAGCCAGAATGGGGGAGTTAATGACACTTGGAAAAATAATTGTTTTAACTTTAAAATAGGTGTGGATGGTGCTATTTCAGATTCTAGGCAGACTATTTCCTTAGCTGAGAAGTTGAAAACGTTTGAAAATGACTTGTTGGCATACAAAAAATTGCAAATGGAAAATTCCTATTTGGAAAGAAATATATAATTGGGACATGTGCCCCGGGGTCTGCGTTTGTGGAGATATCCCAATGGGGCTGATAAAAATTATGATTTTCTTAATGATTTACATGCTTTGTTTGATCAGACTGGCTTAGATATGATGTGTTTAATGATAAAATATAACAACCAGGCTTTGGCAATCCGTTGTGGGAACTTGGATTTGATAAACAAAGCCATACTGACTGATTGTGAGTATAACAAATTTCGAGGCAGCTACTTTGAAGTTAATAAAAGTGTGGAAAATGTTTGCAGTACAATATTTTTGTGAAAGCAAAATAAATTGAAAAGGGATATTCAAGAATATGCCCTTAACAAGGTTTATCCATTTTCATTGGGTAACCAAATGAGAGACAATAGTGGTGAGGCCAATAAGGAGCGAGATGTTAATGTGCCTGTGAAGACAAACCAGAGATTTCAAAAGCAACGGCATCTGGGGTCTGTTAATCAAGCGGATTATTCCGAAGGGATAAGGCATTCAGAAAGGCTTCGGGGGAAGAACCAGTATTCTCAGTTTTCCAACACCAGGTCTGATGAATATTCGAGGCAAGGGGCAAGGCCTAAGAAGAGTAGGAATTGACTTTGGCAGTTTCCTGATCATATGGTGAACAGAAAACGTAATGGCAAAGTGAGTACTTGGCGTAGAACTGTGGTTAACAATAATGTAACAAGTTTTTTTGGTGACCATGAGAACGTGAATTGTTAAGCTGGTGTTGTGTATTCTAACCTTTTAAGCAACTTGAATACTGAAGCAGTGCTTGACAAAGTGACTTTTAGCACTGATAAGAAAGTTCAAAGTGCCTGTTTTAATTCCAATTCAACTTTGGATATAATGCAAGGACAATGTGCAAACAATTTGCAATGCTTAGCACCTGAAACTGACGAAAATGCCGAAAGAAATTTAGACTGCATTATTGACATGATGAATGAAAATTTGGTTAGTGCATATGATGCTAATTTAATTCATTTCATGGAATCAAATGTTGTTGACATGGGGAATGTCCGGGTAAATTTCCATGACAGTTTATTTGGTTCGTCAAATGTCAATACTACTTTTTTGTTGTTGTGTCTTTCGGCTTTTCCCGGTTAGGGGTCGCCACAGCGGAACTTCGGTCCGCTAATGATTGGTAGTTGATTTTTACGTGCCGAGTTACCAGCCCTGACGCACAACCTTCAACGAAGGTACGCCCATTCACGCATGTCTCCACGCAGAAGACGCTCTAGCTGAGAATCGAACCGGACAGCATCTTACTGTGAGGCGACAACGCTACCGCAGCACCACTAGTAATGAAAATATGAATAGTTGTTTGCAGCTTAGTGTTTCACCTGAAGGCAAAAAGGGCGATTAATTTGAGTGTGTTAAAAACTTAATGACAGTATTATTTGCCCATTTGCAGGTCAAAACATTAATACTTTATTTACACCATTATATGAAGGTTTGGTTGCCCTTTCTGGGGCGGAAATGGTTGATGGCATTAATTTAAATGTGGAAAATGAGATTGTTTCTAATGTTGTAGTGGATGATTTTAACTTTTTAAGGAATTCTAATAGTAAAACTGACTGCCCATTACTAAATGTAAATGAGAGAAGTGATACTGCTGTACTGGGTGAAATGTGTAAAATAGTCAATAACAGTAATAAGGATTTTAAAATATAAAACTATTCCACTAAAGTAGTACAAACAGCACATGCTGATTTTTTGGCCAAGGGATTCACCTTTGTGCCTGCAAGAAGGGGAATATTGTAAGTGCTTTAATTGATTTGAAATGTTTTACCCGTAAATTGAACCTTAAAGTTTGGTTTGGTAAAGGGGGTAATGAATTAAATGTGAATGGAAATGATAATGAAAGTGTTTTATTAAGAAAACCAAGTACTTTCAATCCCCCTTTGAATAATTCCACTCGGGTTTATGAAAGAATGTGTGAAAACAAGTAAGGCGGCACTTTAAACAGTCTCATGGGGAGAACTGCTGTAATTTAAACAGTGGTGAATTAGCCTTATTAAATGATTTTGTTAAACACAAAACAGTGCGTATAATGAAACCCGATAAAGGGAGCGGAGTGCTTTTAATGAATAGGGTGGAATATTTAAACAAAATGAATGTGCTGCTCATGGATAGTACATATGAGGAAAGCTCCTTAAATGAGATACACATTGCTTATAGAAAGATAGACCTAGCATTGGATGATATGTTGTTCCAAGGTCAAATTAGCCTTCATGAATATAATTATATAAAAAATGACTACCCCATGATTTCGAATATTTTCGGAATACTGAAGATCCACAAGGGCCTTACAAATTTAAGTTTTAGGCCTATTGTGGATGGTAATAGATCTAAAACTTGCTATATGAGCAAGTATATTGATCATTGTCTACAGAAAGGCTTACAAATATATGAATATATTACAAAGGATTCATGGCATTTCTTAAAGAAATTGAATAAAATAAAATGGGAGCCTGGG
>NC_056741.1:44421874-44429374 GCF_019279795.1 Protopterus annectens
CCTCTTTGTGAGGTATTTCTGCGGCCTTTCCAGTTGTTGTAGATGTCTTGTGCGGTACATACCAAAAGGGGCACTGTACTCTATAATGGGTCTAATGAGTGACGAGTAGAGGGGAACAATGACCTCTTTTTTCCTGGATGAGAAACTTTTTGTGATGAGGTGTGCCATGTAGAAGGATTTCCTGACTACTGTAGCGATGTGATTATCAAAGGAGAGACTACTGTCCACCTGTGTCCCAAGGTCTCTTATCACACTTTCGATGTTAAGTAGACTACCGCCTATGTGATAGTTCATGGGTACAGAGTTTTTACCAAAAGGGATGACAATGCACTTTTTGGCATTGAGCTTGAAGCCATGGCTTTGACACCAGGCATCTGTCTCAGTGAGGCCCTTTTGTAGGATGTCAACATCGTTAGGAGTTTTGATTATGGCTCCTAGTTTGCAGTCATCTGCAAACTTTGTTAGCCAAGGACCTTCTGTGGTAGCCTGTACTTCAGAGTAGATACCAAACAGGAGAGGACACAGAACTGAACCCTGTGGTACTCCATTTGTCACTGGTCTGAAGTTGGATTTAGAGTCTGCTACTTTCACAGTGTGGGTTCTGTCAGTGAGCCAGTTGGCAACCCATCTTGTGACATAGGGATTTATACCTAGTTTAGTGAGTATATCTATAATTCCAGAGTGGTGACCGCTTCAAAGAAGTCTATCAGGTTTAGGAGACATGATCTGCCTTTTACAAATCTGAACGGGGTAGGGTCAAGAGTCTGGAGATTACCAATGTCATTGTTTATAAGTTCCATGATGATACATTCCATAGCCTTGCAAACCATGCTTGTCAGGCTAATGGGGCAGTAGTTCCCAGGGTCTGTGGTGGCTCCCCCTTTATAGAATGGGATAACTGTCGCTGTGCGTCATTCAGTGGGCACAAAGCCTGAGGTGAGGCTATGACTGAACATGGTACTTAGGTGGGGTGCCAGTTCATTCTGTAGTTTGTGTAGAACGCAGCCTGGGATGTTGTCAGGTCCCAAGGATGCTGTGTTCTTGGCTTTGGAGAGTGTGTTTTTTACCTGTGCAGCCGTGATTACAGGAACTTTGCATTCTTCCGGTACAGAGATGAGCACCTTTAGGGGTTGAGAGAGGGGTAAAGTTAGGATTGAACCTATCTGCCAGGATGTTGGCAATATCAGTTGGTTCTGTATATTTAGTGCCATTGTGCTGTAACTCAGAGCACTTCTGAGTGTTGCCATTGAAATTCTTGACATAGCTATATAATGCTTTGTGGTTGCCTTTAGAATCAGTGGTGATTTTGTTTTCGTAATCATGGGATTTTACTCTTTTTTGCAACAGTTTCTTTCTTCTGTTGTAGAGTTTGTTTATGGCAGGGGACCACCAGATTGGCTTCCTTTTTTTGGAGGATATCGTCTTGGTTCTGCATGATCCATGCACTCATGTAAGTGCTTATAAAGTGCATTTGTATAGGATTCAGTAGTCGTACCTCTATTGTCCGTCAGCATGGGTGTCGTAAAGTTTGCACTTCTGTCTTAAGAAGCGTGAAGTTGGTTTTAGAGAAATTTTTTACAGTGGTTTCCCTAATGGGGGGGTGGGGGTGGGATGTGGATATCTAGGGTGATTAGCTTGTGGTCGGATCTGACCAACGAGGAATTGATCTCTGGTGTGGAACACCGGTTGCCCATGTTGGTAATGACCAGGTCTAGGATATTGCTGCCCCTGGTGGAGGTGTGGATAAGTTGATCCAAGGCATTGGAATTTATGAATTCCAGAAAACATTGAGCACAAGAGTTGGTACATAGTTTCATAGGTTCATAGATTAATACTAGATTAACTGCCCTTGTGAGCCATTTTAAGCCTAGCCAATTATCCCTTGTGAGACTCAAACCCTGCACCTTCTGTTTGTAAGGCAAACACCTTAACCATTAGGCCACCCTCCCAAGTAGTTTTCCCAGTTAATAGTGGGGTAGTTGAAATCGCCCATTATTAGGGTGTTAGGTTGTACCCTAATATTTTCCAGTGTATCAAGAATTGAGGAGTGGGAATCCTGGGGCATGGTGGGGGATCTGTACCAAGCTAAAATTTGGATTGCAGTCTTGCCCAGAGTTAGTTGCACTTGGATAATCTCGGATGCATTATGCTGAGCAACTAGCCTGGAGGTGTGGATATCCTTAATGAATATGGACACGCTTCCACCTTTAGTGTTTCGGTCCAGGTTAGGTGGCCGAAAGGTGTGGTATGAATTATAGCCTGGTAATGCAGGGGTGCTCTCTGAAGCCTTGAACTAGATCTCTGTCACTGCGCAGATGTCGATGTTCTCCATTTTAAGGAGTGCCTTGAGTGAGTGCATTTGGAGTTAGACTTCTAGCATTGAGAGGCATTACCCTCAGATTTTGCTGAATTTTTCAGAATTTTTCATTTGAACCTTGCCTAAAAAGGCACTATAGGGGTGGCAAGAGCCTTAGCCAGTATCCGGAATCCCAAGGGCGACAGGTGCAGGCCATCTCTGGCAAAACATCGTGGTTTGTCGATCATGTCATCCCAGGCAGACAGATACTGGATCCCCTTAGAATGACACCAGAAGCTTAGCCAATTGTTGAACTCAGTCATTTTGTCCTTGTACTGTGGTATCATTCTGGGTGATGGCAGGATGCTACTCAGGGCTAGGGTCATAGCTGCCTGGGCTACAAGATCGGACAGCTCCTCCATGTCTCTTTTCATGTAGTCCAGGGAGGTACATCTCAGGTCATTCACACCAACATGGACAATGACAGAGTCATATTTGTACTTGTTGTGGAGTGACCTGAGTGTGTGCGTTATGTGGCAGATCCTGGCACCCGACAGGCAGCTGACAGTAACCTTCTCCTTGTTTAGCCTGGTGAATAGAACATCAGTGTGTCTGACTATAGAGTCACCTATGACTAGAGTGTTGGGTACGTTATTATGCCTTATGGGCTGTGGTTGAGTGGCACATTGAGTTTGTAGACTATGTGTAATTTGGGTTGTGTTCGGGGGTGGAGGTTGCTTGCATTTCTGCTTTGGAGGTCCCTGTTGATTGGGCAGATTTTTTTTGAGACCTTCCGCAAATGTAGGTGTGTGTTTTGTGTTTCTATGTGTGTGTTTTGGTGGTGTAGGTTTTGAGTGACTATGTGATGAGTGTGGTGTGGTGCAAGTGTTTACCTTCTCTTCTTGACTGTCTAGTCAAGTCTTGGGTGAAGAGAGCTTTGCTTCCAGTTTGGCTATATGAGTGCATCTCTCACAGGTTGTAGTGTTGGATGGTAGGAGGAGAGGGTTGTCTGTGTACATGAGGCAATTGCTGCATTGCCCCAAGGTGCCCAGATTCATCAGGTAAACAGGAGAAAACACCAGGAGCTGACCCTTAGACATGCCTGGATAGGTGCTTATTTATTAAGTACTAAAAACTGTTTTCCTCTAGACAAGTGAGCAAAGTTGAGTGCTGTAGTAATTTGTAGCTTATTTAGTGCTTACAATGAGTTCTGAACAAGTGCTGAGCTCAATGTAAAAGGAAAAACTTCAAAGATCAATGCACGTTAGGTTCAAGCAAGGCACCCTTTATTACTTGCAGCAAGGAGACAAAGCATGTAGGTACAAGGTTTGTCTGACTTTCTGGTGGTCAGTATATTATTCTTATACAGTTCTCTTCATGTCACGTAGAAAATGTTACTAATTTACTGCTGACGTAGTTGGACACAGCTTTCTGTATGTTACACAGAAAATGTTACCAGGCTTATTGCTGACATGGTCAGATTATTGCTGTCTTGCAAAAACATTTGAGGAAAAACAACCTGGCCTTGGATTTATTTTAGCCCACCTTGTCTCTTCAATTCTTCCATTGTACAATTCTAATACATGTGATACATTTTGTCTAGATTCAAGGTACATTTCTAGCTTTGGTACAAGTAGTGCTGACTATAGTTTAAGCTTTCAAAAATCTATTATTTTCTTTATCAAGACCTCTAGCAGCTGCACATTTTCTCATGGCATAAGCAGAAATAGAATGTCTCTTATTAAGTTTCCGGTAGCTGTATATATTTTCATTGCATAAGCAGAATAAAGTGTCTTTTATTAAGTTTCTAATAGCTGTGCAGATTCATGCAGTATGAACAGAATAAATTTATTAACCCTTTTAAGCGTTTAATGTACTAAGCATGCACATTGCTATTATGCATTTTCCTAACACTCAAAGAAACAGATTTCAGTGCTAAAACTAAAAAAACTGGCTAGTTCTAAGAAACAAAATTAAACTAGAAGGCTTCCCTCCAACACAGAAAGGCTTGGGGGCTCAGAAGCTTACAAACAGTCCTGGATACAGCAAATCTGTATCTGAACTAGACGACTTACAGGAAAGGCAGGAAACAAGCTTAGAAAAAAAAATATTTTAAATAAATGTGAATGGCTGTATCTTAATAATTATGTACACTTATCCTTTGCCCTTACATTCATGACTGCACATTAGCTGAGCCTGAAAATGGTACATGAATGCTCTACCCTGTTTCAAAACTTTAAATAAAAAGAAATCCTGCCTACAAGAACTACATGCACATTCTATACTGCCTTGCAGCTCTTTAGCTACACTACTATACCCTATAGATTACAATATGCATGCATGATTAGATATTAAATAACAGGACATGTTTTCTTAATCCAGGAGACATTTTATTCACTGTCTGATTATTACCAACATTGCATTTTCAGAAAACATTATTGTACTATGGTTGTGTTGCTAAATACAGTCTGAAGGCTTCTAAACATTGTTTCTTATGCTGGTTTGTATTGATTTGTGGCTGCTGACACACATTATTTGCCCTTGGTTTGTTGCTTTTTGTTTTGTTTTGATACTACCAAAAACTGTCTTTCGGCTTTTCCCGGTTAGGGGTCGCCACAGCAGAACTCCAGTCCTCTAATGATTGGCAGTTGATTTTTACATGCTGGCCTGCCGGGTCTAACGCACAACCTTCAACAAAGGAACGCCCATCCACGCATTTCGACGCACAGAAGACGCTCTAACTGAGAATCGAACGGGCAACGTCTAACTGTGAGGCGACAATTGTTTTGTTTTGATACTAATAGTCATAAAATACAAATAAATAAACACACAAGCAAACATTCACACAATTCATGAAGCACACATGATGTATCTTCTTGCCTTATTAATACTTGTGGGAAAAAGTGAATTGAATGAAAAAGAAGGAGAGAAAAAATTACGGACTGAAAGAAAATGGATAAGGAAAAATGAAGAAAAAGGAGACGGTGAAGGAAAACAAAACTAGATTACTAAACTCATTTACATAGAGTAGATGTAAAAATGCTATATCTGTGAGCTAAGTGGTCCTTCAGGCTCTGAAATAATCATTAAATATAATATGACTGAATTTGCCTCTGGAAGAAACAATAACAAATGAATATGATAGTGTTAGACACTGCCTAGTAATTCCATTTGTCTTTCACAAGAAAAATCTGGTAAACTCACAAAGTTAGACACGCTTGCAGATGTGCCATAATAACAGTGTTGAAATAACCGGATTAGGAAATTGGTCAGACAGTCTCATTCTTGGTCTGAACACTAACATATGGATTGCATTTCACTATAGAGAGAAAAATAACAACAGCCACAAAAATAATAAGACAAGCAGAAGGGACAGATACAGAGACACCAGGGAAGCTTCAGCAATGAAGTGGAGAGAAATCAGTTAACTAACTCCTACAATATCATTAAGACAGATGTAATAAAATATATAACATTTTGCTTTATATGAAGATGGGAAAGTACAACTATGTAGAACCACTTTAAAACACTTACAAAATCCCTAGAGACAGAATGCATACTTTATGTAGTTACTTAACATAACTATAAAACTTTCCCTTATAAAGACAAAAAAGCACAAAACTAAGGATTTACTGATTTAGCAGTGCTCACAAGTGAAACGACAAAGGAAGGAAGATCAAAAATATAACATCTATCACTAAACAATACATAGTAATTAACAGAAACACTGAAAGGAATTTAGTTGTGACAAACAGAGTTATAATCTTACAAAATATTACTGCAGAAAGAAACCAGATGTATAAAAGATAGATGAAACAGAACACAGACAAAATAATGTGGAACATGGATAGAAATAAGACAAATGCTTCAGATGGCAGAGGCAGTCATTTTAGTAAGCATCGGTGTCACTTTGTACTGTCATTTGGGGGATTCACTGATACAGGCCTAGATTTGTCAAATTGTGCCGGAGTGAACCAACACACTAAACCTGCTGCTCACCAGATGCACGAATTAAAATATTTCAGATGAAGCAGCAAAGCTAAATAAAAATAATACGTTCAACAAATTCATCTTATACGCCTAGAACAATATAGGGAGGGATCATGAAAAGCATACTGTGAAAGGAAAAATAGATATGATAAAATGAAAAGATGACAGACAGATTAAGGTAGGAATGTGTGGGATTACAACCTAATTTAAAATCTAATTTTGAATTTAATATTACAACTGAAATAATTAATTCTAGGGTAAAGAATAGAAGTAAATTAAAAGATTTTTCCCTTATATTAGAAACAGGGATGGATCTCAGTAAATAACCTATCTGCATTAAAAAGATGGTGTTTGTCTTAATACTGGACTCAGTGTGTCCTAAGTGAAATATTCTGTGACAAATGTTAAACTCATTTTTACAAATCAAAAATGTGAATACCTAAATGGAGATTTGTTTTGTAGAGTCAGATAGTTTACAGTGGGATTGTATGTGAAAGTCAAATCCTCAGTTACCACTGGGGCATGGAAATGAATGGTTATGGGTCATTATTAGGGCCAGTATTATCATTTTTGGGGCCCACTGCAAGTGTCATGTTGGAAGCCCCCTGGACAGCTCTAGTTGAAGTATCAACATGTTCCTGCCACCCTTCCTAAATAAAATTTTAGTTCATGCTGCAGAGTTTTAGGAGTACTACACACAGACTGAACTACTGTTTACAATCTGAAAGGCTTGTGTACCATAATTTATTGCCCCATTTCACAGAGCGGCATTCATAGTAACTGACATTTAGTTGTAATGATGAGGCATTACAACAGCCCTATGTACCAGGCTAGCCTTGGGTGAAATGGTGCAAAGGGTTCCATGGCACCTCCTACTGCCTGCTGTTTCATCCCTCCTGCACATATTCTCCCTACCGTCCCCGCACCCCATCCCAGGCTGCGCACACAATACACATGACTTTGTTCTTCCTCTTCTCATGTTTTATCCTACTCTTCATTTTTGTTTTCTTTTTCAAGAAACCACAGCTTTCTGCATGCTTGGACGTGCATTTTATTTTATTTATTTATTTTACAACCTTTTCATCCAACCGCGGCTTGAACAAAAATTATGATTATGGAAAAAAAATCCGAGTTCCTTTTCAACTTCACTTTTCCCTGCATCCTTTCAACACACCTTCCCTTCTCTGGTCAAGACATCACAGTAATATCTGTGT
>NC_056741.1:44434374-44494374 GCF_019279795.1 Protopterus annectens
AGTTATTGCATATTAGAGTATAGATCACTCAGCACATGGGAATCCCGTATTAGTTATTGCATATTAGAGTATAGATCACTTAGCACATGGGAATATCACATTAGTTATTGCATATTAGAATATAGATCACTCAGCACATGGGAATCCCACATTAGTTATTGCATATTAGAGTATAGACCACTCAGCACATGGGAATCCCACATTAGTTATTGCATATTAGAGTATAGATCACTCAGCACATGGGAATCTCACATTAGTTATTGCATATTAGAATATAGATCACTCAGCACATGGGAATCCCACATTAGTTATCACATCTTAGTGTGGATCATTCAAGACATGGGAACCCCCAATAGTTATTGCACATTAGAGTGTGGATCATTCAAGGCTTAGGAATCCCACATTCGCTATCACACATTATAGTGTGGATCACTAATGAGTCACAGTTCAGCACCCAGACTTTTCTTCCATGCTACCTCACTAACTGTGCTTTCTCTAAACAGTTTACATGGCAATTTACTAGCTGTCTTAAGACAAGGCACAGTGGTGCAGTGGTTAGCATTGTCACCTAATAGCAAGAGGTTCTCCGTTTCGATTCTCAGCTGGCATTCCTTCTGTGCGGAGTCTGTATGTCCTCCCTGCATTCAGGTGGGTTTCCTCTGGGTGCTCCTTTTTCTTCCCACATTCCAAAGACACACATCTGCAGCGTTTCTCCCCAGGCCTCCGTTGAAAATGGGCTCTGTCCCAGTTGGACTCTCCTTGTAAACAAATGTTAAATAAATAAATAAAATAAATGAATAAAGGCCTCAAACTGTGCACCAGGCTAATTCAACCTCATCTTGACTAAGGGGACCCAGTGGGGTGTCACTGAGATCTGCTCTTGGTCCCTAACTCTTTATATATTTTTGTTAATGTTCCTGCTTTCTGTCGACAGGTGAACTCCTACGGTATGTAGATGAATTAAGAATATTTAGCTCTACAAGTAGTTAATGTCAGTGCTAACCCTCAAGCCACCTTTACTCATATTCAAAAGGAGCAACAAATGCAAAAGCAGTGTCTTTGGTAACTCGGTTGTTGGTCATCGCTGGGGTGTCATCAAAAACATTGTGGCATGTGTCACCTTTGACACACATGTCATACTTTTGCCATCACTGGGCTAGACCTCCTGTTCCCAGTGTAATATTATTCTTTACAGTTTCCTTTCTATGCCCTTCCTTAAATCTAGGTACCCTCAACTTACATGTTGCATCCGAAAAAAAGAAACATAGTCTAGAAAAACAGTCAGCTGAGGAGGTGCTTGGCCAACATTGTTTGTGCATTTCCTTAAATGCCGAATAAACTTTTTGTTCCATTTAATTGTCCCACATTTTCTCACCATCACTGACCCATATCTGTTCTTTCTCATTTATTAGGGAACTCTTGCTCTCTTCTGGAACCTATTTTAATTTCATAGGAGTTACCCCTACTGTTCACTTCTTCAAAACATCTCAACCTCTGAACATTAAAAATCCTAGCACTGGCATTTACAAGTCATAGCAAAGGGTCAGAAAGGAGAGCACACTCTTATTTTTCACAATAGATTTTTTCTGTACAGCAGACCCTATATGGGATTCTTTCTACTGGCTAAGTTTATTTATTTAATAAGAAATGCACCCATAAACATGTCTAAATTTATGAGGAACACAGTCAATCAAGGAGGAACAAGGCAAAATTTGGCGGGCTTAAATCATACCGCTACGCCTAAACCTTAGCAGTCAAGAGATATGCTTCTTCATGAGTTAAACAAATCTGTCTGCCCCTGCCAGTGACATCTCAAATGTTTTCACTTTGTTTTTTACTGACAAGGGACTACCTAACCATGCTTTATTGAATCCATGAGTGCAAGATACAAAAAATAAAAAAAAAGATGACACAAGTTAATACAGTTGTTTTAAAATCCTTAGTTTTTACAATGTTTCATTTATTAAAAAGTCATAAAGTTCAAGTGTGGTCTCCAAATGGCATATAACTCACTTATAAAACTCCAGGAAAGAAATCCAGCATCCAAAATTGATCAAAAAACAGGTTTATTCCAGTAAGCGCTTTCACCCTTAGGCTTCTTCAGACTTTACAAGGCAGTAACTACTGAGCAGGTTTAAAAATCTTAGGAGCTCTAGTAATTGGTCGAGCCCAAACCAATCAAAACTAGTCAACCACAGTATCATCATATGAATATATCAACTGGAGTATAGTTGAAAATTCACATAGAAAAAAAATACAAAGATATAAATCCACATTGACTAGTACAAAAACAACTATATATAGGGCAAAAGTTATTACAAACTTAAAATCTCATAGATGGATTCAATAAAACAACATTAAAATAAGCGTTTCTCATAAAAAATAACATAGCATATTATATACACAAGCATGAATATATGTCATGCTAGCAGACCTCCCCATACTGACTGAAGTACACAAATACATTAAGATTGCATTCTGGCAAGCGTCCGCTATATATAAAAAAGTGATCAAGTTCCCAAACTTTAAAAAATATATAACAGCTGCCTATGTGTTAAAGCAGAAACATTAAACATTTAAGCACATCGTATAAACAGTTTCAAAGGGGCTTTAGAGTGAGCCAACTCAAAGGAGCGACTGCACAAACCCGTACGGGTAAACAATCCCGTAACACAGATCACTTACCATATAGAAAAGAAAACAGTAAGTGTATCAAACCAATGGCTGTAATCCAAGATGTAATAAAACAATCCTAAAACTGCTACTATGTGCGATTTACGGCATCCACGCATATACCCAAAACACTTTCTGTTCCTAGACACACACCTGCGCAACGTAATAACGTCGCTGCAGGCGGAGATAGAGACATGCAGTAATTGTAATGTTTATAGGTCGCCAACAGATGGCAGTGTAGCCTAGTCATTTAAAATGTAAAAAATCTCCATATAACAGCAAAACTACTACATTCAGGCACAGCGAGCCATACACACTCGCAGTGCACCTAACAAAACAACAAAACTCTTCGATTATGGAGCAACAAGTCTAGATGCATATCGGAGACTATGCATCAAGGAGCAACGTACTAAACAAGCCCCATAACTAAACAAAAAGCCTGATCAATAAACAACTGAAATAAAAATGACAGAACACAGATGTCTACGAACCAAAGGTGACTACTTCTGTACCACAGGCTAGGGTGTCTTCACAATATCTAAACTAGATCGATTAAAATATAAAGACATAATTAAACCCCATACCATACTAAAAATAGTCTACACCTAAACATGACAGGACAAATGTCCAGGACACCCATGGTGCACCATCCATGGGACTACTGCTTCTAAACTACTGGTTAGAACATCTTAATGATGCACTAACGGGATAAATAATAACTAGATGGAGTGTGATGCAGAGACGTGAAAACACAATACCTTACAGCAAAAAATCTAAATTTAACATCTACATAAATAATGAATGAATACTCCAAAGCGAGTAAATAGAATCAATAAAACATATATATAAAATATATATAAAAGTGTAAAAGGATAAGGATAGGAAAAGAAAAGAAAAAGAAAAGGGATGAAAAAAGGAAGAAAGAGGAACAAAAGAGGGAAATATAGGAAGTGCATAACACTATCCAAAAAGACTATGGATTATAATGGTCTACGTAGCCTTCTCTTTCTTAAAATGGGTCTTATCTGAACCTTATCATTCAACCCGGGTGCCTTGTCCGCTCTGCACCTAATAATCCATCTAAGCTCATACTCTAGAGTGAGGTTGACCAAATCTCCTCCTCTTACACTATTGGACAGAGCTTGGAGGACACAGAAAACAAATTGATGTCCCGTTCCAAGTGTCATGACATGTTTTGCTAATGCATTATGGGTAGATCCAATACGAATGTGGTATGTATGCTCCCTAATCCGCTCTCTAAGGGACCTGTTGGGCTTAAATCATACCGCTACGCCTAAACCTTAGCAGTCAAGAGATATGCTTCTTCATGAGTTAAACAAATCTGTCTGCCCCTGCCAGTGACATCTCAAATGTTTTCACTTTGTTTTTTACTGACAAGGGACTACCTAACCATGCTTTATTGAATCCATGAGTGCAAGATACAAAAAATAAAAAAAAAGATGACACAAGTTAATACAGTTGTTTTAAAATCCTTAGTTTTTACAATGTTTCATTTATTATTCAAGGAAGACCTGCTGGTCAAAATTGTGAACCACTTTTATACAAAATTGTTGTTCATTTAATGATCAGCTTTTGTTTATTATGATCTATGACATTTTTGAACCTGTTTCACATTTAGCACTGCTCACTTAATATCACTAGACTTTTTGTTTTTCTTCTGTTTAATGTACATAACTGATTTTTTTTGCAATGACATTGTATGTAGATGTTTTTTGATGTGTTGTATACCTAGTTACTCTGTTTGTAATCTATATATAGTCTATCACTCACCCATGACCACTCATACCCCTAAAGGCATGCATACATGCTGCTAAATGAATTCACTACATAATCTCGAAATTTTGAAATATCGAATTTCAAAATCTCAAGACCATATAGCTGAATTCCCTAAATACCGAAAGACCAGAAGCACGAATTTCAAAATCCCGAACACTACACTAAACATAAATCACACATATACATATACACACAACTTCACCCAAAACACAAACACACAAACCTACACCACATACAAGCAGGGGGGCAAGCCCCCCTGCACAGCCCCCCATAACCCCCATACTTAAATATTCTAACTCCAAGGTCGCACTACGCAGACAAACACATGAAATCACCTCCACACACCTACATTCCCCTCGCACATACACATCACAGTCACAACACACACTTACACACACACTAAAGCCAATAACCAACACACTTAAACATAGATACTTGCCTAACCGTCAACCCATCCATTCACAAACCACAACACCAGAAGCACTACTTCAACATCTCCAAACATCTGGTCTTTCAGTATTTAGGGGTTTCAGCTATATGGTTTGATATTTCAAAATTTCGAGATTATGTAGTGAACCCTGCCAAACACACAGACACGCTCACACACCCACCACAACAGCCACTCCAGAGACACTTACCTGATCATACCTTTTAAGTGGTCTTCCTCATTAACTACAATATGGGAATGCAGCATTTTAGCCATGTTCATTCATACAGCCAGCCATACTAGTTTACACAGCTGTGTAGCTACCCTAAGCGGAAGCATTTCTGGGGAAATAGCCCATGGCTAATTGTCATATGCTGCTCCCACGGAATGCTTCATTAGTATTTAGTATGGCTATGCTGACAGCATACAGTGATGATTTTATTAAATGTGTAGAATGACTACAGTGGGCCTGTCTGGGAACTAGAAAAGAACAACTGCTATCGGTTTACTGACCATGTTAGGACTTACTGTTGATGGTAGCCCTTTCCAGACCACAAGTTACCAGGCTTGTACTTCTAATTTTCCCTGGCCTTGCAAGTAGTAATGGACACTTCCCCGGCACATCTCCCCTCTATTCCCCTGCCCCTAGAGGGATGACCAGACTTAATGTCATATATTTATTTATTTTCTTAACTAGACTGGTGGGTTGGACCACAAACCCTATGAACATTTATATGCCATTTAGGCAGTTGCATCATATTTCAAAAGTATAACACAATAACACCTCAGAATACAATGCTAAACAATACAATCAAAAAGTTGCATTGAATGATATACACAGTACTCAAAAAAAAGTTAAAACAATTTTGCAAGAAGAAAGTTAGATTATTGTGTGTGTCATTGTAGCACTGTTTTCTACATCTGTATTATAAAAGATTTTGTGCAGATAGCTGTTTCAGTCAGAGACATTTTGTGAGAATTCTGCCCCAATTGCCATTTGACCTGCTGTGTAAGTACAGAATCAATTGTATTCTTTATTTAGATACTGTAATTGTTTCCATTTGAACTTTTTGAAATCATTTATTTTCCTCATGTTTTGTGGAAGAAAGTGCAATCAAGCTGAGTCTAATTTTGGGAAAGCCCTTTTACCTGTAGGTTTTATGAAAAAGGTCTGATCATACTAATGACATCAAAAAGTGCTCACTCAAAGAAGACAGTGTCTTTGTTTATGTTTTGATGTTATATGAGGATAGTATGAGTGGCTTAATAATGTGAAGGTCCTAGTATTTTGTTTAAGTATAACCTTTGTAGTTACAGGTAACCACTATAGATTACTACACATACAGTCAAATGGACCATTGAGAAGCCTAGCCCAAATTCCCAGTTGGCCCTCAAGCACTGCCTGGTTAAGTGACTAAACCTTAAGGTAAATAAGTGCAGAGGGAATCAAACTCTGTACAACAACTACTGCTCTCAGCCTTAACCCTCTCTGCCAACTCCCAGATGGGTTTCCCATGATAACAGATTTAAGTATCTTTTGGTATTTTTTTTCTTCTTGCAGCTTTCCAACTGCTGCTTCTTGGACCTGTCCTTGTCCACTGGATCTACTAGTCTCCCCCCCCCCACCCAGACTTACTCCAAGTTCATGCTTGGGGCCAGTGAGGAGATTAAAGCACCTGGGGAGGTGTCATATTGCTGTCAACAAGTGTTTTCATTAACGCTCAAGCTTTCCCTTCCCCTGTATACATCCATTGATTTCAGGGATGAATGTGCCATGGGGACTTGATAGACTACCTCTCACCCATGCAGCAACTCAGTCAAGGTCTCCCATTATTCCCTCAAGACAATACCCCCCTGTGCATTCCTAGCTCCTGTCAGGGATTGATGGTAAAATGTGCCCAACTGTGTGCCCTCTCCCCAAGATTGGCATGTCTACCCTTCATGGTGATATATGCCCATGTGGGTACCCTCTCCCTGAGCTTGGCATGCTTATCCTTCATGGTGATATGTGCCCAAATGTGTAACTTCTTCCCAAGATTGGAATGCCTAATATGTTCCTAAGTGTGTACCCTTTCCCCAAGCTCGGCATCTCTATCCTTCATGGTGAAATGTGCCCACGTGTGTACCCTCTCCACAAGATCGGCATGCCTATCCTTCATGGTCATATGTGCCCAAGTGGGTACCCTTTCCCAAGCTCAGCATGCCTATCTGCCATGGTGATATGTGCCCAAGTAGATACCCTCTCTCCAAGCTCAGCATGCCTATCCTTCATGGTGATATGTTCCCAAGTGTGTACCCTCTCCCCAAGATTGGCATGCCAATCCTTCCCTGCCATCCGTATCTCAGATGCCTGAGCAACTACTCAAACCCAGGTCACAGGGGCTGTAGTTGGGGCTTTATCCCTGTACACATTGATGCTGGCTTATGTTACATATCTTAGTTACAGTTGCTTGAACAGTGTGAGTGTTTTGAGCTGAGGGAGGGCAAAAGCTAGCAGATAGTATTCAGTTTTAGGAAGTAACATTTGTATTGCTATAATTTTTCTGGCTCCTTGGGAAGGAGGTTAGAATATTCATTGCCCACTTTGAGCTGCAATATAAGCGGAATCATTATATTTTACTTATGGGTGTCAGATACCAGGTATTGATCAAATGTGATCCCTAGAAATTTTTTGTTTTGTTACTACTGGAAAAAGTGTTCCATCAGGATCTCATATGGCAAGGGTAGGATTGTTTTTAAGTCTGTGATGAGTGCCAAAAACATTGTGGTTGCCTTGCTGTAGTTAATGATAAGATTTTTATCATATTTCCTGCTCCAAATGTGTTTAAATCATTTTTAATTGAAGTTTTAACACTGAGATGGCAAAGTCCAGGACAATGATATAATCTGCACATAATGCACAGTTTAAGTTGGGCAAGTCAGATATAAAATCATTCATAAAAAAAGTCTGGCAGTTGTTACAGAGGGTTAAGGTTGGGAGTTGTAGTCACTGTGGTACAGGGTTTGATTCCCTCAGCCCTCATTTGCCTACTGCGTAAGCTTGGGCAAGTAACTTAATTAGGCATTGATCCATGGTTATGCTTAAAAAAGGCCTGCATGTTCAGTGGGCCTATCTGGTTAAAATTTTTTTTAAGTTATTTAAAATGGAGAGCAACAATGAGCCCAGGATGTATCCCTGAATTACACCTGCAGAAAAATGTTGTATTGCCAGAGTTAGTAATACTGTAATGTACTGTGAAGATTCTGTTCTGCAGATAAGCACATAATCTTCTTTCAGCTGCATCTCCTATGTAAAAATTCTGTAAAACAATTCATTGATGACCCATGGACATTTTATAGTGTCCCTGGAAAGGTTCCTTTCTCCTTTTGCCTCATTTACATGGCTAGTAAGCATTTACATGGGTGTTTCTATGTTGTACTCCTTTCTAAAACCATGCTGTTTACGAGACAGAAGATCATATTTTGATATAGTTTGTTAGTTGGTTGTGTTGCAACTTCCTGAGAATTTTAATTAGAGGATGTGGTATGACTACCTAGTAGTAATACTCTTAGACCTTCCACCCGTTATTCTCTTAGCTCTCTTTGGCCTCTCTCCCTCAGTTTCTGAGAAATATGGATGGACAGTTTCCTACGCTTTCTCCTGCTGATCTGGTTGATATGGGCATCCTGAGACAGTGTAGCAACTGCCACATGTACACGGACAACCCTTTACTTCTACCATCTAGGAACACAATTTATCAGAGATGCAATTACATTAAGAACCTAGAGTCAATGCTCTCTCTCTCACAAGCCAGTATATCTGGCACTGGGAAGGTTATCAACACAAACACCACACCTTAAACACCACCCACACCTACAGAACACACAACCACATATGTGGAGGTCCTCAACAAAAACATATCCAAACAAAAGAGACCTCCGAGGCAAAAACACATGCAAACTCTTCTACCCACCACACCACACACCACACATAGTCCACACACCTGTGTCTCACAGCCACTAAGGTCTAAACATAAACCCAACATACTAGTCATAGGACACTCCATTGTGAGACACACAAATGTGCCCTCACCAGGCTGGATAAGGAGAAAGTCATGGTTAGTTGTTTGTCAGGTGCCAGAATCTGCCATATCACCCATGCACTCATGTCTCTCAATAGCAGGTAGTGTTATGACTCTGTCATAGTCCATGTTGGTATGAATGACTTGAGAAGTACCTCCCTGGGCTACATGAAGAGACATAATAGAGCTCACTGAATATGTGTCCCAGGTAGGTATGTTCCTAGCCTTAAGCAGCATTCTACCATCACCCAGAATGATACCTGAATATGAACAGAAAATGATTGACTTTAACAATTGGCTTAGTTTCTGGTGTCATTCCAAGGGGATCCAGTACCTGACAGCCTGGGAAGACATGACTGACAAACCATGATGCTTTGCCAGAGATGGCCTGCATCTGTCTCCATTGGGCTTCAGGCTCCTGGCAATGGCTCTTGCCACCCCCATAGTGCCTTTTTTAGGCAAAGCCATGAGGTCAAAACTACCAGCATGAAAATTTCATCAAAACGCAAATTAAAGGTCATGCTGCTAAATGTTAGGAGTCTAAACATGAAACTGCACTCATTGCAAGAATTCTTAACACTGGAAGATTCTGACACTTGTGCAGTCACAGAAACCTGGTTCAAAGCTACGGAGAGCTCCCCAGCCATACTAGTTTACTCATCCTATCATACATTCAAACCCCAAACCATGGGTAGCAAAGAAAAAGGAGGTAGAGTTGCAATATATATAAAAGACACACACACCTCCAGGCTGGTTAAATGGTATGACACACAGGAGACACTCCAGGTGCAGTTAATCATTGACGGGACCCATATTCAAATCATAGCTAGCTACAGGCCCCCAACTTTGACTCAAGATGCCCACTCCACCTATGTGGACCTCTTTGAATCTATAAAGATTCTTCCCTTTACCCTGATCCTAGGCGACTTTAATATCCAACCATAGACTGAAAGAACTACTCATGCCAAAACACAAATGCCCAGAGATTCCTTGATCTCGTCAATGGAAATGCCTTGGACCAGCTGGTTGACACCCCTACAAGAGGTGAAAATAACTTGGACTTGGTATTAACTAACATGAGTAACCACTGCAGTATCCCTACAGTGTCATCCTCCCTGGTAAAATACGACCACAAAGTGGTCACATTTGAAGTCATCATCTCCCCCAACCACCCCCTAGATACGGTCAAACAAAAAAACTTCACAAAAGCTGATTACAACCTCTTGAGGGACGGTATAAACAGCTTCATGGCTCCTCCCCCCCATGTTTTGTGGAAGAAAGTTCAATCAAGCTGAGTCTAATTTTGGGAAAGCCCTTTTACCTGTAGGTTTTATGAAAAAGGTTTGATCATACTAATGACATCAAAAAGTGCTCACTCAAAGAAGACAGTGTCTTTGTTTATGTTTTGATGTTATATGAGGATAGTATGAGTGGCTTAACAATGTGAAGGTCCTAGTATTTTGTTTAAGTATAACCTTTGTAGTTACAGGTAACCACTATAGATAACTACTAGGCATACAGTCAAATGGACCATTGAGAAGCCTAGCCCAAATTCCCAGTTGGCC
This sequence comes from Protopterus annectens, assembly GCF_019279795.1. Classification (NCBI taxonomy): domain Eukaryota; kingdom Metazoa; phylum Chordata; order Ceratodontiformes; family Protopteridae; genus Protopterus; species Protopterus annectens. The sequence goes on from NC_056741.1 coordinate 44,444,898, forward strand.
CTCAAGCACTGTCTGGTTAAGTGACTAAACCTTAAGGTAAATAAGTGCTGAGGGAATCAAACTCTGTACAACAACTACTGCTCTCAGCCTTAACCCTCTCTGCCAACTCCCAGATGGGTTTCCATGATAACAGATTTAAGTATCTTTTGGTATTTTTTTTCTTCTTACAGCTTTCCAACTGCTGCTTCTTGGACCTGTCCTTGTCCACTGGATCTATTAGTCCCCCCCCCACCCAGACTTACTCCAAGTTCATGCTTGGGGCCAGTGAGGAGATTAAAGCACCTGGGGAGGTGTCATATTGCTGTCAACAAGTGTTTTCATTAACGTTCAAGCTTTCCCTTCCCCTGTATACATCCATTGATTTCAGGGATTAATGTGCAATGGGGACTTGATAGAGTACCTCTCACCCATGCAGCAACTCAGTCAAGGTCTCCCATTATTCCCTCAAGACAATACCCCCCTGTGCACTCCTAGCTCCTGTCAGGGATTAATGGAAAAATGTGCCCAACTGTGTGCCCTCTCCCCAAGATTGGCATGCCAATCCTTCCCTGCCATCCGTATCTCAGATGCCTGAGCAACTACTCAAACCCAGGTCACAGGGGCTGTAGTTGGGGCTTTATCCCTGTACACATTGATGCTGGCTTATGTTACATATCTTAGTTACAGTTGCTTGAACAGTGTGAGTGTTTTGAGCTGAGGGAGGGCAAAAGCTAGCAGATAGTATTCAGTTTTAGGAAGTAACATTTGTATTGCTATAATTTTTCTGGCTCCTTGGGAAGGAGGTTAGAATATTCATTGCCCACTTTGAGCTGCAATATAAGAGGAATCATTATATGTTACTTATGGGTGTCAGATACCAGGTATTGATCAAATGTGATCCCTAGAAATTTTTTGTTTTGTTACTACTGGAAAAAGTGTTCCATCAGGATCTCATATGGCAAGGGTAGGATTGTTTTTAAGTCTGTGATGAGTGCCAAAAACATTGTGGTTGCCTTGCTGTAGTTAATGATAAGATTTTTATCATATTTCCTGCTCCAAATGTGTTTAAATCATTTTTAATTGAAGTTTTAACATTGAGATGGCAAAGTCCAGGACAATGATATAATCTGCACATAATGCACAGTTTAAGTTGGGCAAGTCAGATATAAAATCATTCATAAAAAAGTCTGGCAGTTGTTACAGAGGGTTAAGGTTGGGAGTTGTAGTCACTGTGGTACAGGGTTTGATTCCCTCAACCCTCATTTGCCTACTGCGTAAGCTTGGGCAAGTCACTTAATTAGGCATTGATCCATGGTTATGCCTAAAAAAGGCCTGCATGTTCAGTGGGCCTATCTGGTTAAAATTTTTTTTAAGTTATTTAAAATGGAGAGCAACAATGAGCCCAGGATGTATCCCTGAATTACACCTGCAGAAAAAATGTTGTATTGCCAGAGTTAGCAATACTGTAATGTACTGTGAAGATTCTGTTCTGCAGATAAGCACATAATCTTCTTTCAGCTGCATCTCCTATGTAAAAATTATGTAAAACAATTCATTGATGACCCATGGACATTTTATAGTGTCCCTGGAAAGGTTCCTTTCTCCTTTTGCCTCATTTACATGGCTAGTAAGCATTTACATGGGTGTTTCTATGTTGTACTCCTTTCTAAAACCATGCTGTTTACGAGACAGAAGATCATATTTTGATATAGTTTGTTAGTTGGTTGTGTTGCAACTTCCTGAGAATTTTAATTAGAGGATGTGGTATGACTACCTAGTAGTAATACTCTTAGACCTTCCACCCGTTATTCTCTTAGCTCTCTTTGGCCTCTCTCCCTCAGTCTCTGAGAAATATGGATGGACAGTTTCCTACGCTTTCTCCTGCCAATCTGGTTGATATGGGCATCCTGAGACAGTGTAGCAACTGCCACATGTACACGGACAACCCTTTACTACTACCGTCTAGGAACACAATTTATCAGAGATGCAATTACATTAAGAACCTAGAGTCAATGCTCTCTCCCTCACAAGCCAGTATATCTGGCACTGGGAAGGTTATCAACACAAACACCACACCTTAAACACCACCCACACCTACAGAACACACCACCACATATGTGGAGGTCCTCAACAAAAACATACCCAAACAAAAGAGACCTCCGAGGCAAAAACACATGCAAACTCTTCTACCCACCACACCACACATAGTCCACACACCTGTGTCTCACAGCCACTAACGCCTAAACATAAACCCAACATATTAGTCATAGGACACTCCATTGTGAGACACACAAATGTGCCCTCACCAGGCTGGATAAGGAGATAGTCATGGTTAGTTGTTTGTCAGGTGCCAGAATCCGCCATATCACCCATGCACTCATGTCTCTCAATAGCAGGTAGTGTTATGACTCTGTCATAGTCCATGTTAGTATGAATGACTTGAGAAGTACCTCCCTGGACTACATGAAGAGACATAATAGAGCTCACTGAATATGTGTCCCAGGTAGGTATGTTCCTAGCCTTAAGCAGCATTCTACCATCACCCAGAATGATACCTGAATATGAACAGAAAATGATTGACTTTAACAATTGGCTTAGTTTCTGGTGTCATTCCAAGGGGATCCAGTACCTGACAGCCTGGGAAGACATGACTGACAAACCATGATGCTTTGCCAGAGATGGCCTGCATCTGTCTCCACTGGGCTTCAGGCTACTGGCAAAGGCTCTTGCCACCCCCATAGTGCCTTTTTTTAGGCAAAGCCATGAGGTCAAAACTACCAGCATGAAAATTTCATCAAAACGCAAATTAAAGGTCATGCTGCTAAATGTTAGGAGTCTAAACATGAAACTGCACTCATTGCAAGAATTCTTAACACTGGAAGATTCTGACACTTGTGCAGTCACAGAAACCTGGTTCAAAGCTACGGAGAGCTCCCCAGCCATACTAGTTTACTCATCCTATCATAGATTCAAACCCCAAACCATGGGTAGCAAAGAAAAAGGAGGTAGAGTTGCAATATATATAAAAGACACACACACCTCCAGGCTGGTTAAATGGTATGACACACAGGAGACACTCCAGGTGCAGTTAACCATTGACGGGACCCATATTCAAATCACAGCTAGCTACAGGCCCCCAACTTTGACTCAAGATGCCCACTCCACCTATGTGGACCTCTTTGAATCTATAAAGATTCTTCCCTTTTCCCTGATCCTGGGCGACTTTAACTATCCAACCATAGACTGAAAGAACTACTCATGCCAAAACACAAATGTCCAGAGATTCCTTGATCTCGTCAATGGAAATGCCTTGGACCAGCTGGTTGACACCCCTACAAGATGTGAAAATAACTTGGACTTGGTATTAACTAACATGAGTAACCACTGCAGTATCCCTACAGTGTCTTCCTCCCTGGTAAAATACGACCACAAAGTGGTCACATTTGAAGTCACCATCTCCTTCAACCACCCCCTAGATACGGTCAAACAAAAAAACTTCACAAAAGCTGATTACAACCTCTTGAGGGACGGTATAAACAGCTTCATGGCTCCCCCCCTCCATAGGAACTGGCACATATGCCCAAACCTACACCAAAGTACTCTGTGAGCATTTATATAGCTGCATGGACTCAGGAATACCCGATAGGACAAAATCATCCTCCTCAAGGAAAAGTAAACCTGTCTGGTGGACATCTGCAATAAATAAACTCTATAATAAAAGGAAAAAACTGCTGTCCAGGACTAAGAATGAGCAGGTGCTAATTTGAAGCAATCTCTCCATAGTCAGAACAAGCAAGTAAGAGCACTAGTGAAATCCTGCAAAGCAAACTTTGAGTCCAAACTGGCCACATCTACTAAGGACAGTCATAAGGCTTTCTTTGCATATGTCCGCAAACTCAAGGAAAGCACCCAGATCTGTTCAGAACTGGTGGTCAATGACACCACATACACAAATGCCGTAGATATAGCCAGCCTGCTGGCAGACAGGTTCAGTGAAACCCCCACCCCATCACTAAATCAGGACATCCCCAGCACATGCCCCCCCCCCCATCTCTATGGAGCAAGTCATCACTGCCCTCTCAAAGGCAAAAAAATACAGCCTCAATGGGACCAGATAACATCCCAGGCTGCATCCTACATGAACTCAGACAGGAACTTGCAGCACCATTAGGCACCCTATTCAATCAAAGCCTGAGTACTGGCTTCATCCCAGCCGAGTGGAAGACAGCTACTGTTAGTCCTTTGCACAAATGTGGAGCGTCCACCGGGCCAGGAAATTATAGAGCCATCAGCCTAACTCGCTTGATCTGCAAGGCCATGGACTGGATGATCATGGACCTCATTAACAAGGACATTGGCAACCTCCAAACTCTTGATCCCACACTGTTTGGTTTCATCAATGGGAGGTCATGCCTGCTAAATTTCGTCTACTTCTTTGAGACAGTCACCAAAGCCATGGACGAGGGGAAGACAGTGCACACCACCTACCTTGACCTGGCTAAAGCCTTCGATACTATTCCCCACTATGATATAATATATAAACTCTCTCAAATAGGTGTCAATCCATATGTTACCAGATGGGTAGCAAACTGGCTCCCTGATGGAACCCACCTAGTCAAAATAGGGAAAGCCACCTCAGGCAGTCGACCCATAACAAGTGGTGTACCCCAGGGCTCAGTCTTGGGGCTCTTGTTGTTTGGGATATACTTTTCTCAGGTGCAAACCAAAACCAGTGGGCTATGACTGACCAAGTTTGCAGATGACTGTAAGTTGGGCACTGTCATCAGTTCCCCTAGTCATGTGGGCATCCTCCAAGAGGGTCTCACCCAGACATATGACTGATGTCAGAAACATCGCCTCAAAGTGAATGCCATAAAATGCATCATCATTCCCTTTGGGAAAAGCGACATCCCCACAAATTATCACATTAATAACAAGGTTCAGAGCATGCAATCATTCGTGAGGGACTTGGGCACCCAAGTTGACAGCAAACTGACGTTTGACCACCATATTGCATCCGTTGTACATGGCCCACCTCATCAGTATAGGTATCTCATTCAGGGAGAAGGTGGCCATAACATCCCTGTATTCTTCCCTTATAAGACCCATTACTGAATACAATGCCCCTTTCGGCATGTACCTCACAAAGCACATGCAGCAGCTGGAGAAAACACAGAGGTTCCGCACCAGGAGAATCCACGGCCTCAAACATCTACCCTACACAGATAGGCTAAAGGCCCTGTCCCCACTATTCAGTCTCCTGCAGACTCCTTAGAGGTGACCTCTGTCTAGCATACAAAGCAATCTCAGACCTTGCCTTGATGGGACCACTGCATATCCGCAAGTCTAGCTCCACTTGAGTAACCTACACACGCAACCTCAACTGGTCTGTGACATCAATAGGACTTGTTGGTGGGACAGATTTGTGTCCCAGAGACTCCCCCTTCTGTGGAATAGACTCCCGCTTCACATCAACCAGAGTACCTCATTAACACTTTTTAAGCGCAACCTGGATAACTGGATTGTGAACAGAAAATACACCCCTGGGATTCCACCTGTGTCCCTGTTAGACAGGGGCACTGGGTGCTGACTTGTCGGAAGATAGGCTAAATTCTTGGTTCGGTTTGTAAGGGCCTCAGGGCCAATAGCCTAGTAATTTCCTATGATCCTGTGATCCTATGACTGGGTCTGCTGTTTGATGCAATTTTAGGATCCTATGTAAATTTTCAAAGGTCCCTGAATCTGTTTTGAAGTAATTTACATGATGCAGAATGTAGGTATTTCTTCAATCATGTGAAATAATGGGTTTTGTGAGTTACGGGAAATGACTGAAGTAGGTTGGTTGAAATAAGCAGTTAAATGTTCTGGGGTGTTAATAATAGATCCTTATTGGAATTTAGAAATTACCTTACTTAAGGAATTTATTGTGTGGTTGAATGGTTTCAGATTGTCAGTAACAGTCTACAGTGGTTTCCAAAATTGCTTAGAGAGCCTATAAAACTTAGTTCTCTGTTGAGTTTGTTGTGATACATACCTGTTTATAATATGCAGGTGCCTCTGGTCCCACAGGAACAAAGTGAAGCAAAGGATAGAAAATACTCTTTTAATATCCACAGTTAAATGCTTTGATTCACAATGGTCAGGGCGTCATCAGAAGTGACATTAATAAACAACTCACATGTTTATTTATTTATTGACATTTGATGGTTTATACTACTCCCTATCAACCATCCATGGAAATTTGAAGTTCACCTATCCATTTACGTTTTAACAGTATAGTCACGAAGGATGTAGTCATAAAATATAATTGTGTATAAATATGTTTTTATGTGTAAGTATGGCTTGTAAACAAGCCATATTTTAAAATTTCAATATTTAAACACAAACATATTTAAGTTATTCATATATTATAGATATGATATATTTAATCCAATTATATTTTTGTGACTTGAAGCACCTACTTATTATTGGTTCTTTGTTATTAGTTTTACACTGGTTGCTTCTTTCTGGATTCATACATACCTGTTTCTTAACTTTCTTAAAGACTAAGTTCTTTCAAGTGATGAAGGAGTCTTGTTTCCATTTTGCAGCATTAATGGTACAACAGGTAGCACACTTGCCTTTGGTGCAGAAGACTGTGGATTTTATTCCTGCACCAGGTAGATCAATTACTGACACTGCAGGGGCAGCATGAGCAGGTGCTGCAGCAGTGTGTGGACATCAGCCCAAGGTCCCATCTGCTTGAGTTGGGGGTAGCTCAAGTGAATGCAAAAGATACCACAGCACCTATTGAAAAGCGTAGAAGTTCCACAATGCCTGGCCAAATTTCTGCTAGTAGTATAAGCACCTCCTTGGGTCTCTCCTGAAAACAGGCAACTAGACTAGAGCGACAAACCTGGTCAACAAACATAAAAAAATGCTGCCGAGTTCTACCGCGTTGCCTTAAAAGTTTCCCAAAGTTAGTTAGAAATCAGAGTCAAGAACCTATCACCAAATACATTGTTTTCAAGGGAAATATCCCAGTTGTGTATAAGTATGTCCTAAAATATTATAAAAAGAGCTCAGGGTAACAGGAGGCTTAGTGTAGAATAGCTGTCCAAGTGATATTGCTGAATTTTGTATCAATAGTTTGCTGGCAAAGTCAGGGATGGATGTAATTCACTTCAGGATAGGCTCTCCCTTTTCAGTTTTGAAAGTCTAACTAGAAGAAAGTGGATTATGGTTGCTTAGATTATTGAGAAGTGCTCTGTTTTTTTTTTTTTTTTTTTTTTTGCATTTATCGGAATTTATCATTTCTCTCCTCCCAAGGCCAGTAGTTAAATGCAGGTCATTTGGGTTATAAGCTTCAGCCCTCAACACCACATAACCAAAATGGAGTCTTTTTTTGTATTCTGTTATCTCTTTTGTAGTCTTTACTCCTTCTCCTTCCTGCGATGCCTCACTTTCTATTGGTTCTTTGTTCTTATATTCCCTGCCATTCCCATATGTATTCAGTTTCACTGCCTTGAAAACATTTTCTGATTTATTTGCTGCAGTTATGTTATATTATGGTATTCATAGTGGCATTATTTTCCTTCTTTTAGAACATGTCAGAAAACTAGCCCTTACTTTGTTCACAGAACTATTCTTTGCAACTCATTGCAGATAACATGTCCTGTTGCCTGCTTTCTATTTTGTTTTTTTGTTACTCTCATATGAATCACTTAAGCTCACAAAGCAAAACAGTCTTATTCAAGGAGTGTCTTTTGGAGCACTTTTTGGTGAAATGACTTACCTAGAGTCTTACAGTTTTCAATGTGAAATGGGAGGAATCAAGCTCACGGGACAAAGCTCATAAGCAGCTTATAATGCTAACTCTTCATGCTAAACATTAAGGCATAAAGCAGCTAATTCTCTTTGACATCCACGCTGTCCTTTGTTTCAGACAAGGCCTACCAGTTCTGAACTTTACATTTCCAATTTTTATTTTATCATCTTTTCATACCTCTCAGTCTCTTAGCACAAGAATTCTGGCCAAAGTCAAAAATAATAGGGGATAAAGGCCCAAAAATAAGGGACAGATTTTAAATATTGCTCCTATAAACTTAGAAAGTTGCTAAAATAACAGGTTTTGCATCACTGTGCATTTTCTGAAGGATATGAAGCCTGAAACCTCAAACATCTGTCATTATTTAGTGATTTCAATCCTTAATGACTTGCTAGAAAACCACTAACAAGCTCTCCTCTCCCACACCACATTTTACTGCAGTGCCTGTCAAGGCAGGCAGCAGTAAGATAAAGTGCACCTGAGCCTAGTGGAACAACTGGCCCCACCCTAGGGCCACTGTTGTACTTATCCTTCTGCCACCCCCCCCCCCCCACAGTACTTTTGTTGTATCAGTTATGGCAGGTAGCAGTGAGACACTAAGGAAACCTCACCTGCACGTAGACAAAAAAAGGGCCTCTTAGGGCCACCATTATTCTTAGCCTTCTGCTCATTCTGCACTGGGTCGGGAGAAGGCGCTCTTGTGCTGTACCAGTGGACCTATACCCCAACCAGCTTACTGCCAGCACATGCCTAGAGATGTGAGTAGCATCAGAAACCAGTTAGCAACAGTTCAACAATACAGTTACACTGTTACAGTGTTGTTCAGCTAAGCTACTAGAGGTCACATACAGTCATTGATAAACTTTCTGCTGGAGCCATTAAATAAAATGATGACATGAGTGACAGCTGTTTTTTTTTTTATTTATGTCTTATTTAGATTTCACTTTATTTTTTTTAACTTCAGAATTTAGTAGGTTTCATTTTTTTTTACTTGCATTAACTATGGGTTGCAGCTGAATTTTGTTTTACTGTGGACTGCAGTATTGCAGATGGACAATAAGATGGATCTTTGCTATAGGTTATTTTTGCCCTTTCTTCACAACTGTGTGACCATGAAGTTAAAATATTTAAGTAATGGGATATAGTGGTTCAGGAAAACTTGTCCATGCTAAAAAAGTATTGTTTTTACTAGTATATTTGGATTTTTTTTCAGTTGTAGAGTTAATTAGATATTGGAATGCATTATTTCAGTGTAATGTTTTAGCTGATTTGGTGTTCACTGGTGCATCTATTAATCCTGTCACCTGAATCTAAACTGCACACACAGGATTTCTACTATCATTACCAATATCCCAGATCAAAAATAAAAAAAATGATTTAAGTCATTACAGAACCAGTTAGGGCAGGTTCCTAATCTTTTTAGGGAAGGCAGCAGCTTTAGCCTGTATGGGGGGATGTCTGAGCAGCATGTTAATTCAGTGGTTAGAATTTCAACCTGAAAACTCCAGGATCTGAAACTCAGTCCTGACCTGTGGTCACTGTGTTTTTGGAGCTTGCATGTTTTCCTTGTGTCTGCCTGAGTTTTATCTGGAAACCCCCACTTTCCTTGCAAAAAAAAATGCTGGTTAACTGAGTATATAAAAGGACCAGATACATGCCAGTTGCAAAGCAAACAAAAAGAAACTAAGCAAAAATAAATGTGACAGGTTTCTCCTCTAAAACTGCCATGAACAGACCACAAATCCCCACGAGTCTTTATTTGCAATACGTGTTTCAGGATACAATGGGGAGTGGTGCGTTGTTACTTCATGTTGCACCCTCTATTGGCATTGACAAAAATTGACCTTGGAACACCTCTGTTCTGTGGCAACTACCTGGACATTGATCTTTCCTTTTTCTATGTGCATGCCAAAGTTCACCAGCTAGAAGTTTCTAGTGCACCTAGGTGGAAAAGCATACAACTTTATAATGAGCCATAGTATGCCTTAAGCATACTTCTCAACTGTTGCCGATATCTCAGAATGTCCTTGATTTACTTGGCCTGTTCCTCAAAATATGTATTTCCCTGGCAAATCATTCAGAAATGCAGTAACTAAACAATGACAGATATTTGAATTCACATTTCATATTCTTTAAAAAATGTGTACTGCAAAACCAGTTAGTCTAACAACTTCTAAATATATACGAGATATACTTAAAATCTGTCCCTGGTTTTGGGCCTTTGACACCCACCTACCCACCCCCATTACTTTTTGGCTTTTTTCTTTGATTCTTGAGCTAAGAGATTTGTGTTTTTTTTTTTTTTTTTGCTTGACGTTGCATCCCAGAGCAAAACTCTACATAAAAACAGGAAAGAAACAGATTAAAGTATATACAGTTTATCTTTCATGATGGCAATCAGAGATGAACAAAACGTATATAAAGTTTGAAGTTTTACATCATAGTTTGAAATTAAAATATCAGATGTAATAAAACTGTTGCAGAGATGCACTGCTCAAAATACGTCGTATTTTCTGAAACTGCTTTTTTTCCTTTGTATACATATTTGTTCATCATTTCTACTCATTGAAAACAAGAGGTTAAATGAAACAAATGTGCAGCCTAGATTAAAAAAAGATGAAGCAGGAATATTATGAAAACTTGCATGCAAAATGGAATGTTCTTTCAAACAACAAAGTGAATCTTGACCAAACAGCATGCAATTAAGTTGAAAGGTTGAGGGGGAAGGGCACAAGAAATTAAAAACTCCATTGAAATAATAGACGACTGTTTCACAAAGCCAATAGACGTAGTTCGGGCAAAACCAGCAGGAATGTCAAGCTTGTGTGGAACAGACTAGCAAAGTGTTAGTAAACAGGAAGGGAGGGTCGTCAAAACCCAACTGAAATCTGCAGCGTGTAGGCAGGAACGTCTGGGCAGACTGGGTGGGCCAAGCAGCCTGTTTCTGCTGACAAATTCAGAGTTTGTGTGTTCCCTATTTGTAGGTGCTGTAGTGAGGAACAGTAGTTAATGTACAAATTACCTCAGGCATAAAAAATGCCGCCTAAACCATGAATTAACTTTATATGAGCTAATACATACGCCCTTAGAATGCCTGAAAAATAAGCTAAGATGATACATATACTGTGTAATTTAGCCATTGTAACAAAAACACATAATTAGTAACCAGTTCTCCTAGCTTGTTACATGATGACTCAAAAGAAACATGGAAAACTTTCCTGCTTTGCTATGTTTTGTGTGCATTCTGTAGGTTTAAACTAGTCTGGTTAGGGCATTAAGTTAGTACAGGATTTTTTTTTAAATAACTATAACTATATATATATATATATATATATATATATATATATATATATAAACAGATTGAGGCAGAATATCAGCATTTTATTTTACATTTCAGAAACAGAAATACCTGTCTCAGACAGCATGTTGTGCACAGTGCAAGTGTGTGCATTCTAAAACCACCTTCTCTGTACATTCTTAACAGTTGAACAGTACAGGTTAAAGGTCATCGTACATTTTAAAAGCTTTGTTTATCCCATACTTCTCTGCTAATCTGTCAACCAGTTCAAAAAGAAATGAAAAAGTGTTTTGCGGGATTGCTTTTGCTTTGCTGGGAGACACAATTTGGGTCGCACAAGCAGATTCTGTACAAGACTGCTGGACTGTTTGTGTTGAGAAAATAAAACTAGGTTCCCAGACTTTGCTGTCATGATCTATGTATCTCCACCCATTTAACACAACATGTACAGCTGACAGTTTATTTCCGTACACATTAACCACAGCAAATAGTACTTCTAAACTTTGGATAATAAACCCTTAGTATCCTCACATTTACCACACGTCTCAATAAGTGGTACTAATCTTTCGTATGTTGAAAAATGCATGTACTCTACAAACTAAGTTTACAAATCCCTTCTCCAGATTTTGTATGGGCTAATATCACTGCCTGTCCAGCTATATTGTGAACTGCCTTAGCTCTGTCCCACATCACCTCGCATAATGTCTCAGCCAAAAGTCATTATGTATAGGGTAGTAAAAATGCATTGTGCAAAGACTGGTAGACAATGGAACAGTGTGCTAGTCTTCATTCAGATAAGTGAACAGATTCCTTTCCGAGGTACTCTGATATGTGGGCATGTAAAACACAGATATATGGACATTAAAATGCAGAAATGGCATGTTGGCCTATTTCTGCAGGTTACCCCCTCACAAATAGCTGCCCCTCACATTTACCCTTCTTCCTCATTTCTCTCCATTCCCTCTAAACTCACTGCCTATTATTTTGGAGTTTACAGTGCACTTCTCTTGCACTACTCTTTTTGCAATGAAGTGTCTCCTTACCTCCATCTAGAACATTTTAATGTTTCCATTATAAACTCTGTCCATTATTTTAATGCGTTTTTAACCCATAAGATCACCTCTGGCTGCAGCTGTATATTCTCATTCCCTCAGCAAGTACTGCCCTGTACAAGAGTTTGTGTAATTCATGATTTGTTTTTAGCAGCTTAGCAGTCAGTGCAAAGATTATGATCTGCTAATCAGCTTCCTCTTTTGTCCTGGGTTTAGTTCCTTTAACACATACTTGTTGTCTGTGTGACTCTGGTCAGACTACATGACCAGACAGTAATTTTCTGTGGCACCACTGACGTGATGGCATCAGTGAACTGTCATCTCTGTAGCTAATAATTTTAGCCAATGTGTTTCTGCTCCCCCACACCCCCGGTCATCACCACCACTGTCCGTTGTTACTTCTGTGATGAAGAACTAGAATTAGTCCAAAATGATACAAAAATCACTGAACCCACAGACATTGCCAACATACTGGCAGACAGGTTCAGTGCAAACTTCACCCCCCTCTCTCCCCCAAAAGGAGAGATAACTATCCCAGCGGAGTGTAGCCTCCCAGACATCTCAAATGCGCAGGTAAAAGCTGCTCTCTCTAAAGCTAAAAACACAGCATCAATGGGACCGGATGGTGTCCCCGGCTGTGTGTTACATGAACTCAATGAGGAACTAAACCCGCACATAAGGCAGCTGTTTAATCTTAGCCTTATCACAGGATACGTGCCCAAGGAGTGGCGTACGGCAACTGTGGTCCCACTCCACAAAGGCGGTGCCTCTACGGACCCTGGTAATTACCGCCCCATAAGCTTAACAAGCCTGGTCTGCAAAGCTATGGAGAGGATCATAATGGAACTCATAAACAAAGACATAGGGGACTTGCAGACATTGGACCCGACCCAGTTTGGCTTTGTCAAGGGCAGATCATGCCTTTTGAACTTGGTCGACTTCTTCGAAACAGTCACCAAGGCCATTGATGAGGGAAAGGCAGTCCATACAGCCTACCTTGACCTTGCAAAAGCTTTCAACACAATACCCCACTCAGGTATTATAGAGAAACTTACCAGCTTAAATGTAAACCCATATGTCACAAGATGGGTTGCAAACTGGCTAAAGGACAGAACCCACAGGGTTAGAGTTGCTGGCACCATGTCAGACTCCAAGCCGGTCACAAGTGGTGTCCCACAGGGCTCAGTCCTTGGCCCCCTGTTGTTTGGCATCTACTTCTCAGAAGTACAGGGAAACATAGGAGGACTATGGCTGACAAAGTTTGCAGATGACTGCAAACTGGGCGCCATAGTGGAAAGTACATCGGACACAGATATCCTTCAGAGGGGTCTCACGGAAACTGATAGCTGGTGCCAGAGCCATGGCCTGAAGTTAAATGCCAAAAAATGTATAGTCATACCCTTTGGGAAAAACAAGGTAACGCCAAGCTACCATATAGGTGGCAATCCACTAAGCACAGAAGAGGTTATCAGGGACCTGGGGACCCAGGTTGACAGTGACCTTTCTTTTGACACTCACATTGCTAAAGTGGTTAGAAAGACCTTTTATATTCCCCACCTGATCATGAAGGGATTCACATCCAGATCAAGTGAGGTCATTGTTCCCCTGTACTCTTCACTTATCAGACCAATGATCGAGTACAATGCCCCATTCGGGATGTATCTCACCCGACACCTACAGCAATTGGAGAGACCCCAAAAGTTCCTCACCAAAAGGATAAAGGGATTCCAAAATCTGTCATATGCTGCCAGACTGAAGAAATTCCAGCTCTATTCAGTCGCATACCGTCTGCTCAGAGGTGACCTGTGCCTGACATACAAGGCCATGTCCAACCCGGAATTAATGGACATGCTCCACCTCAAAAAATCCAAATCTACCAGATCCACTAGAGCAAGCGACTTAAACCTTAGCACGGATATAAATAAGACATGCTGGAGGGATAGATTTGTCACTCAGAGACTCCCTATGCTGTGGAATAAAATCCCGGTCCATGTGAGGCAGAGCACCTCGCTGGCTCTGTTCAAGAGAAATCTTGACCGGTGGATGGGAGATCGTAGGTTTACCCCGGGAATCATCTCTGTGTCACTGCTGGACAGAGGCAAAACAAACTAATGGGCACAATATTTTTAACATAAGGGGTGGCGTAAGCCACAAAACTTTGGGCTAGGCTTATAAATGCCTTAGGGCAGATAGCCTAGTATAAACCTATGAACCTATGAACTTGTAATGTCTGAGTCATACAGCTATACTTTGCTACACAACTGCACAACCACTTGTGGATGTGGATGTACTTGTTCACTTGTTACACTAACATGCAATGTTGAAGGATTGCTTGGGTCATGCCTAACCATTCCCCACTGGGAGCAGTGCAGACAACACTGAACAAGTAAATCATCTAATTGGGAGTGCTATTCTCACACACATGTGTGATGCTCCAACACTGGCCCAGTAATCAAGGAGCCTCAATCCTCACTACTGCCAATAGTGGGGGATGTACACACTGGGAAGATGACAAGTACACACAGTAAGGTGCAATTTCGTTTAAGAGGACACAGAGACCACAGTCATTCTGGGGCTGGTTTCTCATTCATTCTCCAGATCCCCAATAAGACTCCCGACTGGCACAGCTATAGGGTTGAGATCTCAGCTGAGTGGCCAAACCAAGACCTCCAGCACCCTCTCTGTCCAACCAGTGCTTTATTTCCCTGCACAAGTATCTGACACACAAACACTTTGAGATTTGATTTATATACACACACACACACACACTCACCTGGGTAAGGCTAACACAGGTTTGCTAGCTATGCCCCCTTTTGCCCAGACTATAAGGTAGTAATCACTGCCACCAAACAACTCTTTATCAGCTACTTTAGTACCCTTAACAAAGGGTGACCAACTTACTGTGTAATGGTAGTTTGACCAAGAGCTGGGCTATTAGGAGTGGCCTGTACAGTGTCAACCAAATAGCTAAGCAAGTACTCTAAGAGCTTAAATATCTCAAAACAGACCAGCCACAATTGAAAGGTTTGAATATATTTAATAATAAATAATAAAAGAACAAGACAATACTAAATATGTATTCACAGTGACTTCAGAGTTCAAAATCACGGAAAATATTTAAAACAACATTGCAGGACAGTCTCAAATAAATAAAGAAAACATCTAAATTAAGCTCAACTATACTCCTGGCTATATCTAAAAGAAATTACTGTGCCCTAGTTCACTTACTTACAGCAAGGCAAGTGCAGAGGTGGTGAGTGGATGTTGTCAGGTCAAAGACAAATACAAAATGCACTGTCTCTCTCTCTCTCTCTCTCTCTCTCTCTCTCTCTCTCAGAGAGTTCTTAAATTAATATCAAATATTACTGCTGGGGTAGCTGGCAAGATGACATCACTTTTTGTCACCTGACTTTAGTTCCCAAACTAAACCCCCATCGTCAGAAATGGGTCTATATTAAAATTGCGAAGAGGCGTTACATCGAACGCCTCTTCACCAACACATAAAGACCAAATGCACTAAACTGGGAAAGAGATCGCTAGTACCAAACACACACACTATTTAAAACATAACTAAGCGCAGGGCTTCACCCCCCCCCCACATCCCCCAACGTGTGGAGCTGTGCTCCCCACACCCCCCTAACTAAATATACAAACTCGGAGATGGCACTACAGTGGGGTAAAAGGCAATGCTATAGCTCAGGCCAGGTGACTTTTTCCCTGGGAAAAAAATTGCTGGCCTGAGCCTTCACTATTTTCAGACTTCAGTCTTTATGTGTCGCTGAAGAGGCGTTCGATGTATTGCCTCTTCGTGATTTTAATATAGACCGGTCAGAAACTACTATTTAGCATCTCCCTGTGAGAACACATAGCCTTCAGATATTTGCAGCTGCTAGAAGACAAACAATAAAACACTTACAATACAATGCCAAAGTCTCCCTAGTTTTAGCTATTATGTCTCCAGTTGCAGTGAGACTGAAAGAGAACATCTATTTTATTACATGGTTATAAAACAACTTAATTTCAAATATTTTCCTGAAGTTTTACCAGTTAACCCTCTATGTTTTAGTTTCTACTGTTAAAACATATACATTTACACTGGTACAATTGTTTATATACATTTCTGTTCTTTTCCAGTAGGGTACACTGTGGACACATCCTTAAGCTCAGTACTTTACACACACTTCTGTACCAGCAGCTTGATATACAGACAACATACAGTTTGAATATAGTGGTAACACAAGCAATTGAATCCTGCTAATATTCACAAAATTCCAGATAGCTGTGCTGGCAGTATCTCCTTCTTTCACATTTCTATTTAAATGATATTAATATTCACAGATAACATATAATTATTTACAAAATTCCAGATAGCTGTGCTGGCAGTACCACCTTCTGTCACACTTCTAAAAAGTGCTAAAGTATGGATGCCATACCTCTCAACCTCTTAGAGCAAGAAATCTGGACAAAGCCATAAATAAAAGTGGGCCAAAGGCACAAAAAAGGACAATTTTTAAATATTGCTCTTATAAACTTAGAAAGTTGACAGAATAACAGGTTTTGCATTGGCATGAATTTTCTGAAGGGTGTGAAGTCCGAAACTCAGATGTTTGTCATTATTTTCTAACTTCAGGCTTTAATGATTTGCCACTAATTTGCCAGAAAACCACAATTTTATGAAAATTGGATAAAAAATATGAGAGAAAAATCTGGACATTCTGTGAAAATCTGTACAATTAAGAGGTATGAATTGGATGCAAAACCAGTAACGTAACCAGTAACGTATTAAGGAAAAGACTAAACCTGCTCCTGTAAAAACAAGAATTTAAGACAACGCTAGGACCAAACAGTAAATCTCACAGTTTAAGCACAAATTATTAATGCTTTGGGGTGCTGATTTTATCCCGTAGTTCTGGGTTTGAATCCCCCTGTCTCTGGATACCTAATCCATGACTCTGAACAAGTCATTTAATGAGATAGTAGTCCAGGGCATACTTCTCAACTATTTAGATTTTCGCAGAATGTCTGATTTTTGCCTCATATTTTTGGTCTGTTCGTCTTAGAGTTTGTGGTTTTCTGGAAAATCATTGAGGATTAAGGTCACTAAATAATGACAGACACATGAGTGTCAGAGTTTGTACCCTTTAGAAAATGCATGCTAATGAAAAACACTCTTATTTTCTAAACTTTCTAAGTTTATGAGCACTATCAAAAGATAATCCTGTTTCTGAGCCTTTATTCCCCCATAATTTCTGACTTTGTCCAGAATTCTTCCACCAAGAGGTTGAGAGGTATGGTCCTGAGTAGCCCCCAGAAAAGAGGTGCCCAGTTGAAAAAGTGACATCATTTTAATATCCCTCAAAACATGTCGAACTAATGCCTTTTTCTAGGACTTAGACCGGAGGGGAGGATGCTGTATGTGGGTCAAAGATGATCAGGATGCGTGTTACAGTTTGCTAAGATTAATCTGTTGACAGAAGATTGCATTGCTCATCCCATGTAACACATCTTCTAGAAACAAGCATCATGCAATGGGAAACATGATAGAAGTCAATTTTATATTTAATATTAAATATCCTTTTCAGCCAAGATAGCAGCACATTCATTATATGTCAGATGAGGAAATAGTTGGGTTATTCAATGAGGCATGACTCTCAGTTTTGGGACTGCAGCAACATTTTAATGTAAAACTGAATTTGTTGTTTCACATTTACCAGACTGTTTAGAATATACTAAGATAGGCCTGCTACACACTGATGCACAGAAATACACGGAGCTCTTCAAAACACTTCTTTTACTTAGTCTTCAGTAAGCTGTGGACTATTATATGGCCTTTACTACTCCGGGTTCAGGGTATGTCATACTTTTTAACCTGCAGACACTAAAATATGTACAAAGGCCCTTGAAAAGTAGGTACATCTAACTAAACATTGGGACATCTAATTAGCATAAACTTTTAATACCAAGTTACACATAAATCTTCCTGTTTCCAGTAAGAATGTGGGACACTACTCAGTAGCATTGCCGACTCACAGTAAGACGTTGTCCTGTTCGATTCTCAGCTGGAGCGTCTTCTGTGTGGAGACATGCGTGAATGGGCGTACCTTCGATGAAGGCTGTGTGTCAGGGCTGGCAACTCGGCACGTAAAAATCTACTGCCAATCATTAGCAGACCGGAGTTCCGCTGTGGCAACCCCTAACCGGGAAAAGCCGAAAGACACAACAACTCAGAAACATGTTTTTAAAAAAGTGAGTAAGAAAAATGATGGAAAGACATAAGCACATCCTCAAAGAGACAATGTAAAATCTTTATAGAAAAATTCTAACAATTTAATTTTTGCTTGTGAAAAGGGAGATGTAAGATATGAGTCCTCTTCCTTTAACTTATTGGTGCCACTAGTATGTTGGTCACTTAGTGTGGCAGTAAAAAACTAAAAATACAATCTGTAGTGTGGATTTCTGTGTACTAAACAGCTTCAAAAATCACATCTAATGACGAGTATTAAGAAAATTGTGTGAATGGGCAAATCAAGCCTAAAAATAAGGACATACCTCCAAAAATAAGTACATCCTGTGCAGGGGTAAATCAGGCCTGAAAATAGAAGCATTCATCCGAAACAAAGACAGTTAAGAGGTCTGCTGTGCGGGTTCTTGAAACTTTCCTTCTTAGATGACATTTGCTGTCAAGTTGTTTATTAAGCGGACAGTTTTTATAGTGACGTTGATGCTTCCAAGGGGTGCTTATTTTGGATATATCCAGACAGCTGCTTGACTTAAAACTTTGTTTGAACTGTTACCTTAGGAGCTACAGATTGTACCTGAATCATTTGAAACCAGTGGTCAGTTAGAACAATGTCTGACCCAACATTTAAATATGAAACTATGCTGTAACAAAAAAAGAAAATACTTGTTTCTTATTTTGTTAAAACTTTGTACTTGAATTAATTTTGTACATGGACGGTCTTAAATTTGAAGTCCTTTACTACTGTCAAGACAGTGTGGACTTCAAAATGTTTACCCAATACTGGGCTATTTTATTTTCCTTTTTATTTGAGTTTATTTTAACTGCCTTTATTCAGAATGCTGATATATTTGCACAAATCTGCATTTTATATTTATTCAGCACCTATACATTATTGTGATACTTTGTAAAGGGCTTAGTTGTAGGCGTTTAAACATGGATTGATTGAGATACAGATGACATATTGCACGCTGTCCTGTTTTACTTGATAACTCACCAGTAAAACAAACAGAATGAGAAAGAAAAAAAATATTAGCTGACATATGGCAAAGTACTAATATCTCCATAAGAAAAGGAACAAAGCCCTTGTGACAGAGTAGCTCACGGAATGAAAATAGATGAGGACAGTGAGAATAGAAGGAACATTATAAGGTAAAGGGGAGGATGCAAAGTCAACAGCAGAGCCCAGTGCAACTGGAAAAGTTAAATGAGCGAAGTCGGACATACAGCCTGGTAAAAAACAGATGCAAGCTTGAAATCCAGATTTTAGTCAGACAAATAGAAAGAGAGAGTGCCGGAGGCTGAAGAGCTCAAAATGTTCAGTCAGTTGTGCGTTATCAGAGACTCACAGAAGACGCAGACTATGTGCTATTTTGGGCTGGAGAAGGCCACATTGGAGGTGTGCTGGTCTACATAAATATGTGAGGAAAAGAAGAAGAAGAAAACAGGTGACATAGCTCTCAACGTCTTTACAAAGAATCAAAGATAAATCCAAGAATAATGAGGGAAAAAGCCAACAATAGGGACAATTTGTAAATGTTACTTTCAACATACATTTTGTGAACAATAAAAAATATGAATTCTCATGGTCTGGCATGACTGACAGACTGACTGCAATCCTCAGTGATCTACCAGGTAATCAAAAATTTTAAGAGGGACATGGCAAAAAAATGATGCAAAATTAGGGACAGTTGAGAGGTATACCATTGGGCAGGGCCAGAATGATTTCTGGCAGATGGAAAAGAAAGCCAAAAACAAAGAACAAGGACTGGAAATCTCCCCCCTTAAGTGCTGAAGGATCTGTCTGGGAGTGATGGTGAGGCCGATACAAGTGTACAGACCCCCCTCTGTATCACAGACAGGCAGCATGACCAGCCTCAACTTTTAGCTATCACCTCTCCAAGATCTGAAATTCTCTTTTATCCTTGTGTGAAAAAAAAGTTGTTTTTCCCTGATAAATTCAAATGCTTAATCAAATCTCATATAATTATACTGCAGATGTGCCTACATGCATTTACTCGATGTGTTATGTATATATACGTCTCAACCTCTTAGAGCAATAAATCTGGGTAAAACATAAAATAATTGGGGGTTGGAGACCTAAAATAGGAGCAGATTTTAATATTGCTGTTATTAACTGAGAATGGCAGGATTTGTGTCAGGATGCATTTTCCTGAAGGGTATGAAGTCTGAAACTCAAATGTCTGCCATTATTCAGTGACTTTAGCCCTCAATGGTTTGCCTGAAAAACACATTTTGTATGAGGAACAAACCAAAAATATGAGGCAAAAATTTAGACATCCTGCAAAAATCTGAACAGTTCAGAGGTATGTATGTATATCATATGCCCTGATTCAAAATGTTGTTCTTCAAATGAGAGAATAAGAAATTTCAGTTTGAACTTCCTGTAATGAGGTATATATGTGTGATGACCCATGACTGGACAAGTAATCAAGGAGCCTCAATCCTCACCACTGGCAACAGTGGAGGACATACACTGACAGGATGACAAGGTGCAAACACAGTATTTCTAGATGCAGCTTTCTGCATCAAGCGTAATTTCCATTAAGAGCATACAGAGACCACAGTCAGTCTGGGGCTGGTTTCTCCCTCTTTCTCCAGATCCCCAGTAAGACTCCCCGCTGATACACACACACACACACACACACACACACACACACACACACACACACACACACACACACACGTGCACACACACGCACACACACGCACACACACACACACACACACACACACACACACACACACACACACACACACACACACACACACACACACACATACACACATACACACACCTGAGAAAGGCTGGCACAGGTTTACTAGCTATGCCCCCTTCTGCCCAGACTATAAGGTAGAATTACTGCCACCAGCCAGCTCCTTATCAGCCACTTTAAGGCCCTTAACAAAGGGTGTCCAATCTTACTGGGTAATGTTACTATTAATCCAAACGGTAGTTTAACTAAGAGCAAGGCTATTAGGAGTAATCCACAGTGTCACCAAATAAATAGGCAAGTACTCTCAGAATTTAAACATCTCTAGACAGATCAGTCACAATGAAAGGTTTAAATATATTTAATAATAAATAATAAATAATAAAAGAACAAGAAAATACTCAGTATATATTCACAGTAACATCAGAGTTCAAAATCACAGGAAATATTTAAAACAACATTGCAGGACAGTCTCAAATGAAGCAAAATATCTAAGCTAAGCTATGCTATATTCCTGACTATATCTAAGAGAGTTACTATGCCCAAGTCAACTTACTTAAGAGCAAGGCAGATGTGATGAATGGATCTTCTCTAGCTGTTGTTGTCAGGTCAAAGACAGAATACAGAATGCTGTCTCTCTCAGAGAGTTCTCAAATTAATATCTCAAATATTACTGCTGGGATAGCTTGCAGAATGACATAATTTCTTGTCATCTGACTCTATCCCAGGTGAAAGCCCCCACTGCTGGAATCTGGCAGTATTTAGCATCTACCTGTGAAAATATGTAGACAAGGGCTTTTCCGAAGATCTTTGGCAAATGGTGGAAGTCATAAAAAAAGACACTTCCAAGACAATACAGAAAGATCCTTAGTTTTAGACATTGTGCCTCCTTGCTGCACTGAAACTGAAAGACAACATCTTTTTATGGCTTAGTCATAAAGTAGTTTAATTTCAGCTATTTTTTCTGAAGTTTTGCAAGTTAACCTCCTGTATTCCAATTTGTCTTGTTAAAATATATACATTTAAACAGTTACACTAGTGTATATATATATATATATATATATATATATATATATATATATGTGTGTGTGTGTGTGTATATATATATATATATATATATATATATATATATATATATATATATATATATATATATATATATATATATATATATATATATATATATATTTCTGTTCTATTCCAGTAGGGTACACTGTGGATACTTTTCAAACAGCATTTTGTAAAATACCTTTTCAGCACACGTCTGTACAAACCATCTTATATGACATACAGCTCTAATACATTTGTAACACAAACATCTTATATGAATCATGTTGATATTCACAAATGACAAATAATTATGCACAAAATTCCAGCTAGCTGGGCTGGCAGTATCTGCTTTCATTACAATATGCATAAGTTTATGTATGAATGGATGCATTCTCAGATCATCTATTCATTTTACTAGTAGTCAATGCACACTGCAGAGTCTAAATTTAGTAAACTTATAAGCCCAAGTTACTATCTGTAGCCAGTGTATCTCTGTACAAATGTAAATAACGTAAACAGCTCTTCTCCTCATGCCTGGGCCTGTGTCTAGCAGGACTGTGTCAGCTAACAAAGAAAAAAAACTATGTAGATAGATAAACAGAGAGATATATAGGCGAGCAAAGAGGCAGATAGACAGGCATGCACTTCAGTGCTATAGAAGCTGATAGAGGGTCTGCCAGAGTAATGGATTGATGGATTTTTTAAATGCAAATAGGTTAAAGGATAGAAGTCAAAAGGCCTTTAGAAGACAGAGTCCCTGTCAAATGAATCAAATTCAGCATTTTCATTGGGTTTCAGCATGTAACGATAGAAATGACCTCCCTGGAATTTAGTATGGCCGATGATAAACTGCTTCATACAAGCATTCCCAAGATGATAGTATGGTTGGGCACAGAAAAGTGAGGACACACAGCGGAACATAGGCTAATGGCAAAAAAAAAAAAAATTGGCAGGTGGATAAAGTGAAATGATGCCCCTTTATGAGGCATAGCAGGCAGAGGAGAGAGAGTAATGGAATGATGACTTGAGCCATCAGTCCCCCCTGGGGTCATGATCACAGCACATGTTTGGTGGTTGGCATAAAGGTTAAGGTGTTTACATCACAGACACAAGATGCAGTGTTTGAGTCCCACCTTTGGTGACTTTTGGTTATTGACTAGGCAAGCAATAGTCTGCAGTCTGATTTTCCTAGTATTAACCTATTGTACTGGTTATTATTTTTGTTGACATTATTCAACAGGTTCAGAATGAGGGAGTTTGTCCACCAGCATTAAAAAAAGTAGCGTTTAAAAATGGGGAGGGTTCAGAATGGGAGAGTTTGTCTGCCAGCATTAAAAAAGTAGCGTTTAAAAATGGGGAGGGTTCAGAACGGGAGAGTTTGTCTGTCAGCATTAAAAATAAAAGTGTTTAAAAATGGGGAGGGTTAGTGTGTAGAAGAAAAGCAGAAGCCTGCTACAGTGATGCAGAAAGTACTAGAATCTGGAGTCTGGTCTGGAGGCATCATATACTTCAAGGGAAAATACCTGGTAAGGTTCATACCTTGGTTAGATGAGATTCTGAGTAAGATGGTGGAACAGGGATGCAGAGACTGGGAATCAATCCATCACATAAAATCTTTGTCATTGTCCCCATACGGACACATACCTACTTAAATGAACAGAATGTTACACTCGCAGGACTATGGCTGTGGGTATAGTCTTGTCAATGTATAGGACACTAGTTAGGCTCCAGTGACACTAATGCAATCAATTCTGAAGAACTCGCATAGAGAGGACTGTTAGACTGACAGGGGAAGTGCAAAGGAGGGCATGACTGCTGATTTACTTATCAGGGTTGTCACATGATGTCTTCTCCAATGAAGGATAGTACTGGTGTCCTTAAGTGGCACCTGATAAATCCATTCAGTTTGTGTGTTTATAGTCAGGCAGTAGCACTTTCTGAATGCATCACTGGTACAGGTTCCAGATGATGTTGCTTGTTATACTTTGTCTTTAGTTTTATTTATTTAACATTTGTTTACTGGGAAAGTCCGACTTGGAACAAAGCCAATTTTCAGCAGCGGCCTGGGGAGAAATGCTCCAGACACATCTCTTTGTAATGTGGGAGGAAACCAGAGCAGCCAGGGGAAACCCACATGAACACAGGGAGGACATGCAGACTCTGCACAGAAGGCATCCCAGCCCAGAATCGAACTGCAGAACCTCTTGCTGTGAGGCAACAATGCAACTGCTGCACCACTGCACCATTCAGTTATGGATGGAGAATTGTTAGAAATTAGGGCTACTGAGTGTGGAGTTTTGTCAGACTCAGATGTTCTCACCCTTAATGGTAATATAACAGAAGAAGATAATTAACTATCACCATCTATACGCTCGTTGCTCCCCAAAACTGAACCTCGAAAACATGACTGGAACTGGTTGGTGTTGTACCCGCCTTTTAAATGCCTTATTTTCCAAATTGTATAAAGCTCGACAGCAAGATGTCTGAGTAGTAGAATCTCTGCCTCAGAACTCCAAGGTATGTGGTTCAGTCCTGACTTTTGGACATGGCTGCTTCATGTATGTGTAGTTTAGATATGACTACAGTTTCCTCCCACCTCTCAAAAATGTGTTGATTGACTGGATACACTAAATACTTGTATTCCTATATTCTGTAATGCTTCATGCCAGTTGGTTGAAATAATCTTTAGTCAAATGAAACATCAGCTTTAGTTTTTAGGATGAACTCCCCATTTCAATGAATATTTTTTTTCTTTAAGTGTTTTGTTAGGGAATCTGGTTTAGGTTTGGCAGGTTTTGTTGTGCTTAATAGAGTGCAGTATTATTTGGGAAGGTTGTATGTTATTATTAATTTATGGATGGTTTGTATTTTTACCTTTTTACTGCCAGTATGTGTGACTGCACCCATTTCTGCACTGCTATGCGAACTTGGGGTTGGTATACTCATGTGGCAATGGGTATGGTGGTGCACTTTTTTTGATGGATTAAGAGTCTTTTTTGGCATATTGACTTCATATCTTTTTTGTTTTTACCGTTTGACATAAACTTGTTGCATCTACATATAGCTTAGTAGACATGTACATGGCTGAAAAGTGTCTGTAAACCAGTCCACTTACATAAAAAAACATTTAAATAAAATAAAATGATGCTCTCCATCTATATACCTAAGTAAGTAAAATCCTGAAAAAAATAAACTGCCTTCTGGTGCCAAGCATTATCTTTCTGCTGATACAGGGGGCACTGTTGGTAGGATTACTTTGCTTCCTTAATTCTGCTTTGGTAAACTGCTGCTTTCCTCCCCCAGTAAAGATGATATGTAAAGAATAGACAAGTGTGTGTCACAAGATTTGCTGCTTTGGTGTTGCACAAAACTCAGCAGTACAAAGTTGTCACCTTTCTTGGGTTGACAAACATGTCAGGTAGTGTTGCCTGGAAATAGCACTACTACATAGATTCCCATAATAGGTAAACTGCGGAATGTCAGTGTCAAAAGCCCCCCCCCCCCCCCCGGGTTCTGCAGGACATGAGCACCTCGAAATGCATTCCACCAAGTATGCATGGCCTGCTCTTAAAGAGCATTCATCATGGAAATGCTCAAACTGTGGAAAACCTTCACCAGGTGAGACAAGTACATTCCTCTGGTACTTCCAAATATGACCTTAGAGCTCATGTACTGCAGATTACCAAATGCTTCCACAGGGGTAATATAACCTCATCAATGGAGAAGGTTAAACAGACAAATGATGTAAGTAACTGCCACAGCATGTTCTTACTGTGAATTTTGTAACACCTTACAAATCATGGAAGTGCCTGGCTTGCATATAATACAAGCATACCTCTCAATACCTTTGTTCAATAATTCTGGGCAAAGTAAAAAATAAGGGTGAGGGGGGAGACAAAAGCCAAAAATCAGTGAGAAGTTTTAAATGCTACTGTAATTCACAGTTAATAGAACAAAATGTTTTACATCAACATGCATTTTCTGAACAGGAAGTTGTATGAAATGCTAATGTCTGACATTATTGAGTGATTGCACTTTTCAGTAATTTACCTGAAAAATCAAAAAGTTATGAGGGACAATGCAAAAATATGAGGCAAAATCTGGGACAGTCTGAAAATTCTGGATAGCTGAGAAATATGAACAGAATTATATGGCGTCGTTATTGTGTTGTACTGAAGACTCTGTCACTGTTTACTGCTAATTGTCACCGTGAATTGTTGAGAAACAACCTTTCTACCTAGGTTTGGGGAAACAGATTCTTCTATGTACTTTTGCTTCTCCATTACTATGCATTTAAGTTTGCAGATTGGTCAGTTGTTAACCACAATTTCCTGTCTGACACTACAGTAGCTGAACTATCAAGTGCAGCTTGTGTGAGGTTTCCTGCCTCTATTTCAGTATTTTAGACTCATTTATGAGATCTGCGGACTGAAATATGAAACATTAAGTGAGGGATACTTGTTGCACATTACTCACTCTTGCAATGTAGTCCTCTACGATTGTATTCACTGTTCTCATTCACAGGTCATTTATGATTCTATTTTAATTTACATTCATACAGATCATTTCCTTCATAAACGCAACCTAATGTGGTCAAAAACATAATGCTGACCTTTGTATTTGATATGGACATTTCTGAATTCATTGTGCTTATTTGACAAGCTGCTTTGGGAATATGTCTCCTCATTTCTCTTCTAAAAAGAGTTACTGACTGTGAAGATCTATACAAAACCAAGACTGGAACTGGTTGGTGTCATACCTTTATTTTAAATGCCTTATATCTATACAAGAAAAGATAAAATCAATCAGAATAAAGCATGAATGAAGAGGATTGTGTACAGAATCATGAAAACCTAAAGTGTGCACAGTCTGTCAGAGAGAGGGACAGAGGGACATGATGTAAAATTTCAGTCAGAAGACATGAGGTTGAAAGATGTCTCTGACATACCTCTCAACTCTCCAGATTTTCACAGATTTTCCAGATTTTTACCTCATGTGTTTGGTTTGTTCCTCATAAAATTTGTGATTTTCTGGCAAATAACTGGGATGATCTGAGGTTTGAAGTCACTAAATAATGATATTTATTTAACATTTGTTTACTGGGAAAGTCTGACTTAGAACAAAGCCAATTTTTAGCAGAGGCCCAGGAAGAAACACTCCAGACACATCTTTGTAGCATGGGAGGAAATCAGAGTACCTGGAGAAAACCCACACAAACACAGGGAGGACATGCAGACTCCACACAGAAAGCCCTCCAGCCGAGAATCGAACCAGAGAACCTCTTGTTGTGAGGTGACAACGTTACCACTGCACCACTGCGCCATCCTGATATACATTTGTGTTTCAGATTTCATATCCTTCAAAAAATGAATGCTAAAACAAATCCTTGTATTCTAGTAGCTTTCTAAGTGTAAAAGTGCAATAATTAAAATCTGTCCCTGTTTTGGTCCTTTGCCCCCCCCTCACCCCCATTCTGTTAGGCTTTGTCCAGATTTTTTTGCACTAAGAGGTTGAGAGGTATGGTCCCTGAGCAACTCCATAAGATGAGCATTAATCACATGACTACAAGGGGCAAGTGTAAAGCAGTGGTAATAAGGCTACGTTTTTATTATTTATTTATTAATCCTGTCAGTAGAGTCCTCCAAGCACCTGTTTCACCCAAGCACCCTGGGACAAGTGACAAATAAGGTATTACTGTATAATATCAGAGTGGGTACTCACAGGATGAAGCTGCAAAGATGCAAAAATGGCACAACCAACAAGTACTAGATAAAATTTACTTTAGCACTTCTGTCCAAATTACCAGGACTTCCACAGAGTAACACATAACAAACTAATCATCACTTTAACTCTTTCATTCATCACATGCCAGAGCACCTGATCCATCAGCTGACAATTTAAACATTGTACAAAAGAATTAAAAGTACAGCTGCTCTGATGTATAGAGAGATAAAAATCTGACTACAGCCTGGCCGACCAGGGTTTGCTTAGAGCCTTGGATAATTGATGGAAAGGCAAGAAGTGATGAGCATGCCTGTCCTGGGGGGTGTTCATTGGTGACACTTGCTATGGGAAGGCATGGTCCATAAAGGGGAGATGCACTCAGAATTAACCAATGAGCGTGGGGGGTGAGGAAAGGGAAAAGTACGTAGATTATATATAATTAAAAAAACTCACAGGATGAAGAACTGATGGCCATGACCCCGTGATGCCCTTAAGATCCTGACCAGCCCTAGCAACACCAGAGTAAGTTTGAGGAGGTAGGAAGATGGCTGGTAGAGATAATGTAGGGCCACTGGGGGCTGGGCAGATATACATGAGCTCTGAGGCATAGCTGGATCATTGTGAAATGAGGTTGAAGGCTGGGTAATGGGTCGGGCCCCATCCACATCTCTGCGCATCCCAATGTCCCTATCCCTAGTGTTCCCACCCAGCAGCCATTCCAGTAGCTCTCTCTCTCCCCCAAGTTACCATAAAACATGGTACAAAGCTGTCAATGTGCAGACTATTTTCTTCTTTACTTGTACAATTACAGATATTTAGATTTAATTTAAAACTTATTTCAGTTTTTTAGCACAAACACTGAATAAACAATACAGTCTCCCAATGAAAGTGGATTTGCATGAGCAACAGTAAACTTCTCTGCCCTTGAAACTCATATTCATTGAAACCACTTTGAAACCCACATTCATAGAAAATGCACATGGCCAATGGCAGATTATGTGTACCTTTGGGATGTTTTCAAACAATAGGCCTTCTGCACACATTTTAGGACCATGCATAAATATATGTTCTTTGATTCATTTTTCTGATTGTATTAAATTATATTTATTTGTTTGCTACACCACCTATAAGAGTGTATTTTAAATCTCTACTTTTGAAAATTTTTCCAGTAACCAGTGAAATAAAACATATGAACCAATAATGACAAAGCTACTCATTTCAGATCATTTTAACCATAAAATGCCACTCAAACTGCTGTCATTATAATCCACAAATATCAGTCAATATACACAATTTTGCATAAGTAAAAGTCATCACAATAATTCCACTTTAAAGGGATCTGTATCTAATGGCAGTTGGCCTGGAGGTTTAAGGCACTTGCTTGCTAATAATTAAGGTTTGACTCTGAGCAAAGTCACTTAAATAGATAGCCCCCTAACTGAGGCATTTTACACACACACACACACACACACAAGTTTTGACTGCACTCACAAGCTCCATTTGCTGGACATCTCTGTTCAAGTCCTAAATCAAATCTTCTATACACAGACACAAATTGTTGCTGTACTCACTGTTTCTGCGATACTCACATGCTCTGTTTGTCTGACATCTCCATTTGAGTCCTAAATCAAATTTCCTCTGGTTTACATTCCTGATATTGAGGTTTCTGGGGCATGCTGTTCTTTACAGAAATCTCCCATGAGGTCCTGAAGCCCACCTGTGTTTACAGACGTATTCAAGCTTGTTTTATTTACTAAATATTTGCTTTTTTATTGGCTCTCAAGCAAGGACAGGGCCCCCCAAAAAACACGTGCCCTAGGCAGCTGTCTAGGTTGCCTAGTGCTAGATCCAGCTTTGGTCTGTAGGTGACCAAAACAATTAAAAATAATAATAATTATAAATTACATATAAAAACATTGAATAAAATGTGCATATATCCAAAATAATAATTATTGTTTCTTCAGTCTCCTAGAATTAAAAAAATATATATATCTATATGTTGTTGTTGTTGTGTCTTTCAGCTTCTCCTGGTTAGGGGTCACCACAGTGGAACTCCGGTCTGCTAATGATTGGTAGTTGATTTTTAAGTGCTGAGTTACCAGCCCTGACGCACAACCTTCAACGAAGGTACGCCCATTCATGCATGTCTCCACCCAGAAGACGCTCTAGCTGAGAATCGAACCGGACAGCGTCTTACTATGAGGCGACCAAGCTACCGCAGCACCACCACCGCGGGTATATATATATATATATATATATATATATATATATATATATATATATATATATATATGTATATATATATATATATATATATATATATATATATATATATATATATACAGTTTATTTATTGCTTATTTATTTATTTATGTAAGTCCATTTGGGATAAATCCTTTTTCAGGAGAGACCCAGACAGAAAATCTCTAATGTAGTTTTCAGGAACATTAACAATATCATAGGTTCATAGGTGTGTACTAGGCTAATGGCCCTGGAGCCTTTACAAACCTAGCCCATAGGATTACCCTGGCATCATGCCACCTGACCATAGTTCCCAGTGCCTCTGTCGAGTAGAGCCACGGGAGTGATCCCCGGGGTGAATTTTCTATTTCCCTTCCACTCATTAAGATTTCTCTTGAAGAGGGCCAGTGAGGCACTCCGCATGACATGTATGGGAGGTCTATTCCATAGCATGGGCAGTGTCTGGGTTATGAACCTGTCCCTCCAGCTTGTTCTGTTGATTATGGTAATGAGGTTGAGGTCTCTGGAGCGTGTAGTGTAGAGGGATTGGGATTTCTTTAGATGTAGCATTTCTAACAGAGCTGGGTCAGACATGGCTTTGTAAGTCAAGCAGAGATTGCCTCTAAGTAGGCGATATGAGACAGAGAATAGTTGGAGCTTTTTGAGTCTGTCCATATAGAACAAGTGTAAAGGCATAAGATCCTCTCTGTGAGGTACTTTTGCGGCCTCTCCTGTTGTTGCAAGTGTCTAGTGAGGTTCATGCCAGCTGGGACATTGTACTCAATGATTGGCCTAATGAGGGAAGAGTAGAGGGAGACAATGGCCTCTTTCTTCTTGGATGCAAAACCCTTAGTAATGAGATGTGCCACACAGAAGGACTTTCTGACCACAGTGGCAATATGGTGGTCAAAAGAGAGGTTGCTGTCAACCTGTGTTCCCAGATCTGTTATGAAGCCTTCTGTGTTCAGTGGGCTACCATCGATGTGGTAATTCATGGCAACAGGGTTTTTCCCAAGAGGGATGATGACACATTTTTTTGGCATTGAGCTTAAGGCTATGGTTCTGCAACCAGTCATTGGTCTCAGTGGGGCCTTTCTGTAGGATGTCAACATCACTTGAGGAGTTAATTATGGCTCCCAACTTGCAATCGTCTGAGAACTTTGTCAGCCAGAGTCCATTCGTGTTGGTCTGGATTTTAGAGAAGTAGATACCAAACAGGAGAGGACCCAAGACCAAACCCTGTGGGACTCCACTCATGACTGGTCGGCAGTCTGACTTGGAGTCAGCTACTTTCACACTATGGGTTCTATCTGTGAGCCAGTTTGCATCCCACCTAGTGATATAGGGGTTGATGCCTAGCTTACTGAGTTTTTCTATGATTCCTGAGTGGAGAATGGTATCAAAAGCCTTGGCCAGATCAAGGTAAGCTGTATGAACCACCTTGCCTTCATCCACAGCTCTGGTGACTGACTCAAAGAAGTTGACCAGGTTGAGCAGGCATGATCTACCCTTCACAAAACCAAACTATGTGGGATCCAGAGTTTGGGATTCCCTATATCCTTGTTTATTAAGTCCATGACGATGCATTCCATCGCTTTGCATATCAGACTTGTCAGGTTAATGGGGTGATAGTTCCCAGGGTCTGTAGTCACTCCTCCTTTGTGGAGAGGGATGACTGTATTAGTGCGCTATTCAATAGAGACAAAGCCTGAGGTGAGGCTGTGCTTAAACAGGGCACAAAGGTGAGGTGCCAGTTCACTCTGTAGTTCATGCAGAACACAGCCAGGGATTTTGTCAGGTCCCACAGAAGCTGTATTCTTGGCCTTGGACAGTGCTGTTTTAACCTGTGCAGCAGTAATACTGGGTACCTGGCAAACTACTGGTATTATGATTGGTCCTTTGGGGGGTAGTGGTAAAGTTGGCACTGAATCTGTTGGCCAGTACATTGGCAATATCTGTTGGCTCATTTTAGGAGATGCCATTGTGCAACAGCTCTGAACAAATCTGGGTATTGCCATGTTGATTCTTTGCATAACTATAGAAGGTCTTGTGGTTGTGTTTACTATCTGCTGCAATTCTGTTTTCATAGCTAGCTTCAGAGGACTTGATGAGGGATCTCCACTTTTTGTTGAGGCTGATAAGGGAGTTTTTCCAGTCTTGGGACTTCACCTTATTTCGCATCAGTTTCCTCCTTCTGTTGTAGAGTTTGTGCATGGCAGGGGACCACCAGATTGGCTTCATTTTTTTGGGGGAGAGCGTCTTGGTTCTATTGGATATGGCGAGATCCATGCATTTGTGTACGTGTTCATACAGGGTATTAGTGTATGATTTGGCAGTCATGCAACTGTTCTCCAATTGCATGGGTGCCGTGAAGTTAGCCACCTCTGTTTTTAGGAGCCCAAAGTTAGCTCTGGAGAAGTTTTTCATGGTGGTTAACTTTGCGGAGGGGTGGGGGTGGAAGGGATGTGGATTTCCAAGGTGATTAATTTGTGGTCGGATCTAACCAGGGAGGAGTTGACTACTGGTATAGAGCAACGGTTGCCCATGTTAGTAATGACCAGGTCAAGGATGTTGCTACCTCTAGTGGGGGTAAGAACGGGCAGGTCCAGGGCATTGGAATTAATGAATTCCAGGAAACATTGGGCAAGTGTATTGGTACATGAGTAGTTTTCCCAGTTAATAGAGGGGTAGTTGAAGCCCAGTATGAGAGTGTTAGGTTGGACCCTAATATTCTCCAGGGTGTTTAGGAACATGGAGTTTGAGACTTGGGTCATGGTTGGGGACCTATAGCAGGGTGAAAGCTGAATCACTGTCTTAGCCAATGTTAGCTGCACTTGAAGTATCGCTGATGCATTATGTTGGGCTACCAGTCTGGAGGAGTGCGCATCCTTTATGACTACAGAAACACCATTGCCTTTGGAGCTTTGGTCCAAGTTCTGGGGCTGAAAGGTGTGGAATGAGTTATAGCCTGGTAGTGCAGGGGTGCTTTCTGCGGCCTTGAAACAGGTCTCTGTTACAGCACAAATGTTGATGTTCTCCATTTTAAGGAGTGCTTCGAGTGAGTGCATTTTGAGATTTAGACTTCTAGTGTTGAGCAGCATGACCCTCAGATTGCATTTGTTTGTAGCAGTTAAGGTGGTGATTTGGTCTTTGGAACACCACCTAAAAAGGTACTATAGGGGTGGCAAGAACCTTGGCTAGTATCCGGAAGCCCAGGGGTGACAGATGCAGGCCATCTCTGGCAAAGCATCAGGGTCTGTCAATCACATCGTCCCAGGCAAACAGATACTGGATTCCCTTAGAAAGACCCCAAAAACTTAGCTAATTGTTGAAATCAATCATTTTCTCCTTGTACTGTGGTATCATTCTGGGTGATGGTAGGAGGCTGCTCAGGGCAACGGTCACACTCGCCTGGGCTACATAATCCGAAAGCTCCATCATGTCTCTTTTCATGTAGTCCAGGGAGGTGCATCTCAGGTCATTCACACCCACATGTACAAATCAAAAACATCAGTTTACACTATCAAGACAGACATCCAATATCAAGTTAAAAGATCCATTACACATGTTAAATGCTATACATACATAGAGAATTGCTTACGTAATTTGACAGTAATGAGAAAAAGTTGTATATTCAGACTAAAATTGCTGTTTATATGTTTATACTCTTATTTGACAGACAGTTTACATTTGTTCAGCCTTAATTTTAAGGTCCCTTCTCTTAAATATAAATTTAAACTATCTAATACAAAGAAATAAAACTTTATATGTTCAGAATGCTCTTATTGAAGTCTAGAATATGAATTATTAACATTTTCCATTTTAATATCATACAAATGTTCTAATACGCATTTCTTTAAATACCTTGTCATCTGTACATAAAAGGCATCACAGTATACACATAAGGCAACATATATACTATTCCTCTGGAGTCACATGTAAATGCTCATTCAGTTATTAAGAAAGGTCCCTCAAAAAAGCAAGCTGATCATGTAGAAAGATGCAACCCTACTTCCTATGTAGATGGTGTATCAGTGGTTGGTGAAAAGGTTAATGCAGTAGATTTATTGGCAAAGAATTAAGTATTTTGTACTGTCCTGATCAATGGTAAACCCACATAGCTCAAAGCAGACACTGATTCAAAGTGTAATGTGATGTCAGCAGAAGCATTTGCTAAAGTAAGGGCTGGTGAGCAACTTAATTTGGTCAATTGTGTGAAGCTTTTTGCTTATGGAGGTGAAGAGATTCAAACCGAAGGCACAGTAGTGCTTTCATGCTATTTAAATGGAAACAGTTACAGCTTGCAATTTTATGTAGTTTGAAGACCTGTGCAGTCATTATTAGGTCTCGGAGACAGTTTGAAAATGAAACTGCTTTCTTTTACCAAAAAATCCATCATGTAAGCACGTCTCAGTTCCAGCTTTGCTGTTACAATTTTCTCAGAGTATGCCGATGTTTTCGACGACAAGCTAGGAAAACTTCCAGTTGTGTACTCCATGAAAGTGGTCAGACCAGGAAGCAGAGTTCCAATTGCTATGCAGGACAAAGTCAATATCCAGTTAGACAAAATGATGCAGCAAGGTGTGATTTGTCTAGTCACAGAACCAACTGAGTGGGTGTCTTTCATGGTAGCTGCTCATAAGAAAAATTCAGATGAAATCAGAGTATGCATTGACCTGAGAGACTTGAAAAAGGCATTAAAAAGATCTCATCATCCTATGCGTACAGTAGAGGAGATTGCCACCCTTATGCCGAACGCCACTGTTTTTTTTTTTGTCTTAGATGCAAAGAGTTCATCTTGGCAAGTGAAGCTTGATCGCAAATCTTCACTACTGACTACATTCAGTACCCCATTTGGTAGATACAGATTACTCAGGATGCCCTTTGGAATAAATTCTGCCAGTGAAGTCTTTCAGCGTGCAATGGAGCAAATATTTTCAGGCTACCCATGTGCAATAACAGTTGATGATTTACTGGTTGGAGGTAATGGTGAAACAGAGCATGACAGAAACCTCAGGAAAGTTCTGGACAGAGCACGTGAAGTGAATTTAAAGCTCAATCCTCTGAAATGCAAATTTAGATTACCAGAAGTTACTTATGTAGGTCATTTATTTACCACTACAGGTTTATGACCAGATCCTTCTAAATAAGCAGCCAT
The DNA here is from genome assembly GCF_019279795.1 of Protopterus annectens. NCBI lineage: Eukaryota > Metazoa > Chordata > Ceratodontiformes > Protopteridae > Protopterus > Protopterus annectens. The sequence continues at coordinate 44,480,180 of NC_056741.1, forward strand.
TCTTGAGATGCCAGCTCCAGACAATGTTCAAGCCCGACAGTGTTTTCTTGGTATGGTTAATTATTTGGGCAAATTTATCCCTAACTTTAGTGAGTTGTCAGTGTCTTTAAGAGAGCTGACACACAAAAATGTTGCTTGATCATGGTTAGAACAACACCAAAAAGCATTTGATAACCTCAAACAGCAAATTGCTAACCCGCCTACATTAAGATACTGTCACGAATACAAACCAGCAGTTCTTTCCTGTGATGCTTCAAAGCTTGGCCTTGGTGCAGTTATTCTTCAAGAGGGCAGACCTGTTGCCTATGCATCTAGAACTCTTACCAAAACTGAGATGCAGTATGCTCAAATTGACAAGGAACTTTTGTCAATTGTGTTCGCATGTTCGAAGTTCCATGAATATATTTAGCTGAACTACCCAGATAGAAACTGACCATCAGCTTCTAGTCACTATAGTAAAAAAGCCTATGCATTCAGCTACAGCAAGACTACAGGGAATGATGCTCAAATTGCAAAAGTATAATTTCAAAATGGTCTATACAAAAGGTAAACTTCTTTATCTGGCTGATACCTTATCCAGATCGCCTAGAAATATCACGGAACAGCTTGATACAGAGAATTTTGACTTTGATGTCGTGGAAGTGCATAATCTTTCTACCACAAGACTTGATGAGCTAAGAGATCATACAAAGACTCATCCAATTTTGCAAAAGCTCAACCACTTCATCAATGTAGAATGGCCGTCAAAGCAATCATGTGTACCACCAGAAGTGCAACCTTATTTTCCATACAGAGATGAGATGCTGATGCAAGATGGTATAATTTCCAAAGGTCCAAAAGTTGTTGTTCCTACTTCCTTACAACATAAATACATTCAGATTTTGCATCATGGCCACCCAGGTTCTGATTCTACCAAAAGAAGGGTGAAATAACTAGTATTTTGGCTTTCTCTATTGAAAGACATTGATAAAGTGCTTTCTTTTTGTTCAGTGTGCAACAATACTAAGCCACATTTGCAAAAAGAGCCACTTCAGCTAAGTCAAATTCCTGAACTACCTTGGTCAACAGTAGCCACTGACATATTTGAGTGGAACAGTCAACATTACTTAGTGTTGGTAGACTCATATTCAAACTGGTTTGAGATCGATTTGCTACCTAACCTAGCATTCAGTGCTGTTATTACTAAGATGAGACATAATTTTTCAGTCCATGGCAGTCCACACAAAATTGTTTCTGACAACGGTTCTCAGTTTACCAGTCAATTGTTTCAGAGATTTGCAAAAATGGTGGACTTTATTCATGCTACTAGTAGTCCTGAATGCCCACAGTCAAATGGCCTTGCTGAATGTGCAGTATAGAGTGCAAAGCAATTACTACAGAGGTCAAAACATGACAATACAGATATCTTCTTGAAATTACTTAATCTCAGAAATATACCCTGTGACAACATACTTGGCTCGCCTGCTCAGAAACTTCTATCTAGGCAAACCAGAACAACCTTGCCTATTAGTTCTAGTTTGTTGGTGCCTAATGCTAAAAACAACAGAGCAATCAAAGCCCAACTTTTTAAAAACCATTCTTCTCAGAAGTCCAGCTATGATAAAATGAGCAGATTTCTTTGTCCACTAAAAGAAGGAGAGACAGTGAGGATGCAAATGGTGAAAGGCTTTGATCGAATTGGCCAAGTGAGAGGTATATGTACCGAGCCGAGATCCTACTTAGTAGAATGTGAGGGTATAGAATACAGGAGGAACAAAAGACATTTTCTTCCTGCATCAGAAATGGTATCACAGCATCTTACCTGTGATACAGACTCTAAATCTCAGAGCAACCCCGACAATATTTGTACCGACGAGCATGTCTCAGTATTTATTCCCATTCCTGATGATGCCCCAGTTGTCCCCAAAGTTGAACATTCCTTGAAGACAGTCCCCGTTGCTAGATCCAATTCTGACTTATGATACACGATCAGGTTGTATTTCTAGACCTAGTGTAAAATATACAGCAACCTGGTAATGATTGTTTTATATGTGTCTAATTTTGTATAATTGCACATCAAATAATTAGTTCTGTATAATTGCATGTTAAAAGATCATTTCTATAAATTGCATGTCATGGAACACTGTCATTTCACAGAAGGATAATTTCTCAAAGAGAGAGGATGTAGATCAGACCATGTGTATGTACCTTTAAGAAGCATTTCCAGATGTAGCACATGCATATAAATACTGAGCATGTGCAGACAGCAGTGCCATTTTGAGAGAACAGCCAGAGTGTTAACATGTATGAATGCAGTAGTCAGTCTGTTTATAAGTTTATTTAAGTTACAAAGCCTCATTTCTGATGTGTTTGTGTGTAATAAAGCTGCTTTAACTGAACCCACAAATGTTCGTCCGTTTTATCCTGACCAAACAAGCTACACCTCCCAACTCGCTGGCACTATCGGCTTAAACAGCAGTTTAAACTTATTTTTATGGAATTTGTGAATACCAAAAAGGACTGGAAATTTTGGTTCAACAACAGTCAAAAAATCAAACACATTATAATAAACATATGTACAGTTACAACATATCATGTAAATTATCTTGCTTATATTCTTTGTTTGCCAACATTTCTTCATTGGCGTTAATGTAATCTTGTTTGTACATAATTACTACAGCCCCCATTTGCTTTCATATATTGTAGGTCTTTGCTGTTTTTAAGATCTTTTAATGTTTTTCTCTCTTCAATATCTAAATTCTAATAACTTTTTCTGTGCCTTAGTATTTAAAGCAGATGTCAGTTCCATTTTGCAGATATCTTGATACATTTTTAAGATGGGGGTTAAGGGTGGACTGTAGGAAGATAGTTTAAACAAAGCTTCCTTTTAAAAAAAAAAAAAAAAAGTTTATTGATTTTCACATGTAAGTAATCAATTACATAACATGCTTTATAAAAATTCAACAATAATACAAGAAAAAAAACAGAAACAAAATGCAACTAAAGCTTCCTTTTTCCTGAGCGAAATTATGCAAAAGAAAATCAATATTTAATTTACAAATGTAGTCTCAATTCTTTTAGAGTTTCAGCAATGTCTGCCCTTCTTCCTAGTATGAAGGAAAAACCTTTGCTCAAAGCACTGATTTGAGCTGTTGTAAAGTTCTCTTTGGTTGAATTGAATATAGGTGCTTGTCCACTGTTTAAGACCTCTTCTGCATCTTCCTCTCTCCCTCACTCACTGTTGACTTACTCCCTGAAGTCTATTCTCCTGCTGTAACTGGCCAAAAGTTATGTTCCCTAAGAAGTTTTAAAGGTGATTTGCTATAATTTTCATCTGATATAATACCCCCCTCTCTGAAAGATGCAAAGAACATCTGAAAGGTGGAAATTCTTCATACATTTCTAAAACGTCACTTCTAGAATCAGCTGATTTACCTCTATTGGAATGTACCAACATGGTTGCTTTAATGGGGGTGAGGATAGGCAGTACCATTTCTGTATGCATCAAGATCTCAGTGAATTTTTTTTTTTTTTTTTTTTTTTTTTATGGGAGATAATCTTTACCTTCCTGTCTACAGAAATAAATACAATATCATACATTCTGTAGCTCAGGAAAGGGCAAAGACCTTTTGATGGAATTATCCAGTTTACATAACTCTTCCCCAAACATCTTGTTCATATTGTCATTGTGTTTTAACAAGTATTTCATAAGTTATAAGCTACTGTTCTTGAAAAATTCCTTAAACTCTTTATATATGCCACCAGTGGCACATTTAAAAAATGGATATCCTTAGGAAAAACAAACATAGTGATGCATTGCTCCAGGTACACTGCCAACTACTTCCGCAATTTTTTTCAAAGAAGCATACAAACCTGGCTCAAGTACAGAATGCATACAAGATCTAGCAGGCATGACCTACCCTTAACAAATCTGAACTGCTGTGGTTTGAGCCTGATCAAATATTTAATGTGCTTGTTTATGAGATTAGTGATGCTGCATTCTACAGCTTTACAGACAGGGCTAGTAAGGCTAATGTATCTGTAGTTTCCCAGGTCATTAGTGGGGCCACTCTTATGGAGGGACATGGCCACTGTAGTGGGCAATAACTTGGGAATATATTCTGTGGCAAGGCTTTGGCTGAAAAACATGAGGTGATCAGTAAGAGCCTGATTGACACTATTTTTTAGACAACCTGGTATATTATTGGCATCCAAGGAAGAGGTGTTTCTTTGTCTATTCTTACCCTTAGAGAAGGTGTTGGTGTGATACAGGGATATTTGCAGTGGGGATGATAGTTTCAGGGGAGAATTTTGCAGTGAACTTATTTGCTGGCATGTTGGCAATGTCTTTAGAATTGGAATGGGAGGTGCCATTACAGTAAAGTCAGAGCAGAATTATTCCTTAGATTAAATTTCTAAATAAGGCCTTATGATTATCCTTAGCCTCAGAAGCTACTCTACATTCACAGGATGCTTTTCTGGTCTTCATAGTTGCCTTATGTTTCTTGGTGAGACATTTTATATTCTCTTTGTGATGGGAGGTTCTGACCTTAAAAGGTCATCTAAGCAGTTTCTTCCTTCTGTTATATAATTTGTTAATGTCTGGTGACCACCAGGGTGGTCTGTTATTGAATTTGACAATGTATTTGGTTCTAGTGATGACTGCTCTGTCAATGCATTTATCTAAATGAGCATAAAAATAATAAAGGATACATTATTGTATCCACTGGGAAGTCATCTACCCCAGGGAACTCCCACATTGACAATACTCCCCTAAGAGTTGACCCAGTTGTTCGGGATTTGGGAACTTCTGTGGACAGTGACCTACCCCAAAAAAAGGAAGCCAATCTGGTGGTTCCCTGCCATAAACAAGCTCTACAACAGAAGAAAGAAACTGTTGCAAAAAAGAGTAAAATCCCATGATTGGAGAAACTCCCTGGTCGGTCTCAGTAAGAAGCTGAGATCTCTCATAAAATCTTCCAAAGCTAGTTATGAAAACAAAATCACCACTGACTCTAAAGACAACCACAAAGCATTCTATAGCTATGTCAAGAATCTCAATTCTCAACACTCATATCTGCTCTGAGTTACAGCACAATGGCACTAAATATACAGAACCAACTGATATTGCCAGCATCCTGGCAGATAGGTTCAGTCCTAACTTTACCCCCCTTTCATCCCCTAAATGGCCCATCTCTATACTGGAAGTATGCAACGTTCCTGTAATCACGGCTGCACAGGTAAAAAACACACTCTCCAAAGCCAATAACACAGCATCCATGGGACCTGACAACATCCCAGGCAGCGTTCTACATGAACTACAGAACGAACTGGCACCCCACCTAAGTATCATGTTCAATCATAGCCTCACCTCAGGCTATGTGCCCACTGAATGGCGCACAGCAATGGTTATCCCACTCCACAAAGGGGGAGCCACCACGGACCCCAGAAACTACCACCCCATTAGCCTGACGAGCCTGTTCTGCAAGGCTATAGAACATATCATCATGGAACTTATAAACAATGACATTGGTAATCTCCAAACTCAGGACCCCACCCAGTTCAGATTTGTAAAAGGCAGATCATGTCTCCTAAACCTGATAGACTCCTTTGAAGCAGTCACCAAAGCCATAGATGAGGGTAAGGTGGTTCACACAGCCTATGTAGATCTCGCCAAGGCTTTCGACACCATCCCCCACTCTGGAATTATAGATAAACTCACTAAACTAGGTATAAATCCCTATGTCACAAGATGGGTTGCCAACTGGCTCACTGACAGAACCTACACTGTGAAAGTAGCAGACTCCATATCAAATTTCAGACCAGTGACAAGTGGAGTACCACAGGGTTCAGTCCTGGGTCCTCTCCTGTTTGGTATCTACTTCTCTGAAGTACAGGCTAACACAGACGGTCTTTGGCTAATAAAGTTCACAGATGACTGCAAACTAGGAGCCATAATCAAAACTCCAAAAGATATGGACATCCTACAAAAGGGCCTCGCTGAGACAGATGCCTGGTGTCAAAGCCATGGCCTCCTCAAGCCCAATGCCAAAAAGTGCATTGTCATCCCTTTTGGTAAAAACTTTGTACCCATGAACTACCACATAGGTGGTAGTCTACTTAACACCGAAAGTGTGATAAGAGACCTTGGGACACAGGTGGACAGTAGTCTCTCCTTTGATAATCACATCACCACAGTAGTCAGGAAATCCTTCTACATGGCACATCTCATCACAAAAGGTTTCTCATCCAAGAAAAAAGAGGTCATTGTTCCCCTCTACTCGTCACTCATTAGACCCATTATAGAGTACAATGCCCCTTTTGGTAAGTACCTTACAAGACATCTACAACAACTGGAAAGGCCGCAGAAATACCTCACAAAGAGGATTACTGGCCTCAAAACAGATGTCCTATGCAGACCATTTTAAAAAAACTGCAGCTTTACTCCGTCACATATCGCCTACTCAAAGGCGATCTCTGCCTAACACACAAAGCTATGTCAAACCCAGACCTTTTAGACATGCTGCACTTAAAGAAATCCCAATCCCTCCAAGCTACACGCTCTAGGGACCGAAACCCTGTCACCACAATAAACAGAACATGCTGGAGGGATAGATTCCTGTCCCAGAGACTTCCCATACTATGGAACAAACTACCTATCTATATCAAACAAAGCTCCTCATTAGCACTCTTCAAGAAAAATCTTGATGATTGGATGGGAGATAGGAAATTCACCCCGGGGATCACTTCTGTGGCTCTGCTCAACAGTGGCACAGGAAAATAATTTTCTTGGGTGGCGAAAGCCAGGGTACCTTTTGGCTAGGCTTATATAGGCACTAGGGCCAATAGCCTAGTACCTACCTATGAACCTATGAACTTTTGACCAGCATGTGTCTAATGTTATAAAAAAAAGTCCTACAAAGGTATTATGTCTACATCTAGGGATGTCATTGTCACCCTTTATTCAGACCTTATTAGGCCAGTCATTGAATAAATTGCCCCCTTTGGCATGATTCTGTCTAGACACATGCAGCAACTGGAACACCCACAGAGATAACTTACTAAAATGATACAAGACTTTAGCAACATGTCCTGTATGGACTGACTCAAAGCCCTGTCACTATACTCAGTATATTACAGACTGCTAAGATGTGACCTGTGTCTGGCATACAAGGCATCCTCCAATCCATTATTGATGAATTTACTGCACATCAGCAAGTTAAATAAAGTCAGAAATACTAGATCTAGGGCAGGGCCAACCTTTGGTAAACTGGTGCCCCCATCCTAGCCTTGCTACACCATCCAGATTACTGAAAAAGTGCCCCTGAGGCTGGCTATGATCTAGGGATCTAAACCTCTTCAAGAACATCAACAGAATGGTTTGGTGGGAGAAGAATATTTCACAGAGGATACCACTGCTGTGGAACAGACACCCCATCCACATAAAGCAAAATTAATCTCTGTCCATTTTCAAGAACAACTTGGAACTATGGATGGGAAACAGAAAAGTTACCCAAGGACTGCCCATTGTACTATTAATGCAGTATCCATGCATGGGTCAGCTCAAATTATCTGTGTTATCATCCAAGTTATTCTCATTAGGAGTAATATATAATTACTGACCATGGGAAGGGTAAGGCCACTCTATAACCAAATGGGATAGGTTATTTCAAACACAAAAGAGAATTTGGATAGGCTTAAAATGGCCCCACCTATCAACCTGTGAATCTATAAATATCCTTGTCATTGATGTTGACATATCCCATATCCATTCTGGGGTTAACATGGGGGAATTTTGATATTTTTTCATACAATTGTAAAGGTTTGCTTTCTTAAAGTCTTTAAAGAGGAGTGTGGTGTTGATTGCTAGGGAGATGGATATTCTTAAAATAAAGGTAACCAGTTTCTGGTCTAACTTAACTAATGAATGGCCAACCTGAGGCAGAGAACATTCTGAGGAAGAGTTTTGGAGAATTAGGTCCAGTATGTTACTGATCCTGCTGAGATTTCATACAACTTGATCCAGGAAATTCTTGTTAACCTAATCTAGAAGACTTGTGTATACCTAACATTACAGGTAGAGGTATTCCAGTCTACAGAAGGATATTTGAAGATACTGAGGATTACAGAACGATATCCTATAGGGATATTTTCAAGGAATGCTATGAAATTTTCATAATCCTGTGACAGAAGGGATTAACAACAAGTTATAAACTGAAATTCTGATTTACAAAGAGTGAGCTGACTTTTGATGAACTCACGGGGGGGGGGGGGGGGTCATGGGGTATCACTTTGGAAGGAATAAAATCCCTGATGATCCTTGAGACACCCTCAGTCATTACAAGTGGGCCTGAAGGCATGATAGACACAGACCTCGGCAGGCATGGGTTGCTGTCATTACACTTGAACCATGTCTCAGTGACAACATTGCAGTTGCAAAACTGCTCCAAATTGTCAGTTTGTTGTTTTTTATAGATCCATAGATTAGTACTAAGGCTAACTACCCTTGCGAGCCATTTTAAGCCTAGCCAATTATCCCTTGCAAGACTCAAACCCTGCACCTTGTCTTTGTAAGGCAAACACCTTAACCATTAGGCCACCTTCCCAACCCCCAAGGTGGGAGTTAAGACTCATTGCATTGAAAAGGGCCACATTTGTTGTCTAATTTATGATTTGATTTGTTAGTTAGGTCAGTATGTTTATTAGAATTTGATTTGTTAGTTAGGTCAGTATGTTTATTAGAATTTGATTTGTTAGTTAGGTCAGTATATTTATTAGATGAACCCTGTCATGAGGAGGGCAACAAAGGCTTTGGTTAGGATGTGAAAGCCCTTGAACAAGAGGGGCAAACCACCCCTTTGCAAAGCAAGTAGGATTGTTGATCATCTCGTCCCAGGGAGATATATACTGGACCCCTTGGAATGATACCAGCTACTTAGCCAGGTGTTGACTTCTGTTATATTTTCACTGTATCTAGGCATCATTCTAAATGACAGGATGTCACTTAAAACCAGAGTCTTATCCTTGACTGAAGCATGTGGAGCAAGTTCTAGCAAGTCCTTCTATATGTCTTTCATGGGCTTTTGTCACAAATTGTTCACTCAAGCATGGACTACCATCATGTCATAGTCATACTTAGTGGAAAAGAGGATCCTGTGGGCCATTGATCTGTCAGTAATCCTGGCTTCTGAGAGACTGGTAACTGTAACCCTGTTCAAACTAGTCAGCATGGAGTCAGTGTGTCTGACCAGTGGTGTAGCTAGTTATTCTTTTACGCCTAGTGCCATTTCCCTGATCTGGTGCCCCCCATCTTCAAGTTGAGGAGCAGAAAAAAAGGCTTTTCTCTCTTTTTAAACTGTAGCAGACTACTTGTTATATTTGTAGCATTCAGCTGCTACAGTTTATGGCACATCTGGAATGGTACAGCACTTTAGGTTCATAGGTTCATAGGTGTGTACTAGGCTAATGGCCCTGAAGCCTTTACAAGCCTAGCCCATAGAAGTGCCCTGGCATCGTGCCACCCGACGTTAGTTCCCAGTGCATCTATCAAGCAGAGCCACTGTAGTGATCCCCGGGTGAACATTCTATTTCCCATCCACTCATCAAGATTTCTCTTGAAGAGAGCCAGTGACGTGCTCTGCTTGACATATATGGAAAGTCTATTCCAGAGCATGGGCAGTCCCTGGGTTATGAACCTGTCCCTCCCAGCATGTTCTGTTGATTGTGGTAATGAGGTTGAGGTCTCTGGAGCATGCGGTGTGGAGGGATTGGGATTTCTTTAGATGTAGCATTTCTAACAGAGCTGGGTCAGACATGGCTTTGTAATTCAAGCAGAGATCGCCTCTTAGCAGATGATATGAGACAGAATAGCTGGAGTTTTTTTGAGTCTGTCCATGTAGGACTTGTGTTTAAGGCCTACGATCCTCTTTGTGAGGTACTTTTGTGGCCTTTCCAGCTGTGTCTAGTGAGGCACATACCAAATGGGGCATTACACTTGATGATTGGCCTAATGAGGGAAGAGTAGAGAGAGATGATGACCTCTTTTTTCCTGGATGCAAAACCCTTGGTAATGAGATGTGCCACATAGAAGGACTTTCTGACCACAGTGGAAATGTGGTGGTCTAAGGAGAGGTTTGCTGTCAACCTGTGTGTCCCAAGATCTCTTATAATGCTTTCAGTGTTCAGTGGGCTCCCATCAATGTGATAATTAGTTGGAACTGATTTTTTCCCAAAGGGATGACGACGCATTTTTTGGCATTAAACTTAAGGCCATGGTTTCAACACCAGTCATTGGTCTCAGTGAGGCCTTTCTGTGGGATATCTACATCAGTTGGGGAGTTAATAATGGCTCCCAGCTTGCAGTCATCTGTGAACATGGTCAGCCAGAGTCCCTCCATATTGGCCTGGACTTCTGAGAAGTAGATGCCAAACAGGAGAGGACCCAGGACCAATTCCTGTGGGACTCTACTCGTGACTGGTCGGCAGTCTGACTTGAAGTCCGCTAATTTCACACTGTGGGTTCTATCTGTGAGCCAGTTTGCACTCCACATAGTGATACAGGGGTTGATGCCTAGTTTGGTGAATTTATCAATAATTTCTTAGTGAAGAATGGTATCAAAGGCCTTGCTTGGCCAGATCGAGGTAGGCTGTATGAACTGCCTTGCCCTCATCCACAGCTCTGGTGACTGACTCAAAGAAGTCAACCAGGTTAAGCAGGCATGATCTACCTTTCATAAAAGCAAATTGAGTGGGATCTAGAGTTTGGAGATTCCCTATATCCTTGTTAATTAGGTCCATGATGATGCGCTCCATAGCCTTACATATCAGACTCATCAGGCTAATGGGGCGATAATTCCCAGGGTCTATAGTTGCTCCCACTTTATGGAGAGGGATTACTGTAGCAGTGCGCCATTTGGTAGGGACAAAGCCTGAGGTGAGACTGTGATCGAACAGGGCACAATGATGTGTTGCGGTTCACTTTGTAGTTCATGTAGAACACATCCAGGGATGTTGTCGGATCCTATGGAAGCTGTATTCTTGGCCTTGGACAATGCAGCTTTAACCTGTGCTGCAGTAATGCTGGGTGCCTGGTATTCCTCTGGTATTGTGACTGATCCTTTAGGGGGGGAGAGAGGAGTAACATTGGCACTGAATCTGTCAGCCAGTATGTTGGCAATATCTGTTGGCTCAGTAAAGGAGGTAGCATTGTGTAGTTATGACTACAAATACAATATCAGAATGATTGGGATTTGCTAGTCATGCCCCCCCTAACGCTTTGCACTTGGGGTTTCTGCCCCCTTCGCCCCTCCCTAGCTATACCTCATTGTCTAACAATGGAGTCACCAATCACTGGCATGTTTCCAGAAGCTGATTTATTCTTATTAGAAATCAGGGTGTCATGTTGTTGGTGACATGTCAATGAAAGGGTGCATGTAAAAGATGTCCTGGGGAGATTTCATTGCTGCCTACTCTTAAGAGGCTTAGGAGGCTTTGGTAGTGATTTTTTATGGCATCAGCATATGACAGTTTAGCAGTATCAGTATGAGGATGTTGTGTTCATGTAGGTGGAAGGAAAACAATGTGATGCTCACTACATGCATGAGATTTTGAAAGGGCTTCCTACAGGTTAGCTATGTGTTTGCACCTCCTACAGATAGAATCTGTTAGGTTAAGTAAGAGTGCAACTTCAGTGAGGCAGTTTTAACATGATACCAAGCACTAGAAGGCTGGCAACAGAAGGGGACGCAGTCTGCTGTCTCTTCATGCTGTCCAGTTCTCTTTTATATTTATAAGAAGTTGGGGGAGGTGGAAGGAAGACAATAAGTGACCACACAGGATGAAAAACCAACGTTCAAACAAGGACAGCTGCTAGTCAGTCCATATAAACACATACAGCCCACAACAGACTAGAGACAGTCAGCCACAAGATGAAGGAAGAAGGATTTTTGCAGTAAAGACTTGGGAAATACTTCACTTGCATGCAGTAACCATTATCCAGTTACAACTACAAATTAACTCCCCATGCAATATGTACACTCTTCAACCTTCATATCTCCCTATCTATACTTATTCAATAACTGTCTACGTTTTCCCTACAAACTTCGACCCACCTACAAACACCCTACCCTCACCCTAATCAGCCACAGTTCTATAAAACAAGTAACCCTCAAACTAGACACTAAGGAGTCTAAATATCTCTTTTTCACAATACGCAAATGTTTTACCATCCTTCTCTCAGGCGACATTCACCCTAACCCCGGCCCTACTCCCCCTCAAAACTCAACAACCCCCCCCCCCCCTCTCAGCTCTCAATGCTCAAAGTATATGCACCAAAATCCCTAACCTTCATCCCTGGCTTCTTCACAATCAGCCAGATATCCTGTCCATCTCCAAAACTTGGCTAAAACCCCATATAAAAGACTCTAAAATAATACCACCCAACTATTCCACCATAAGAAAAGATAGAACACACGAAAAAGGTGGCGGAGTAACTCTCCTCCACTCATCCTCTTTCTCAGTTACTCCCTACAGCAAACCTATCCCCAATTCGGTAATGCTGAACTAATTTCAGTCCTACTTCAGGTAAATAAACAAAAACTCACATGTATAGTCACCCTCTATATCCCTCCTGGAGACAATATCCCAATCCTCAAAGATATTCTCTCCTGGTTTTCATCCAATATTTCCAATGAGACTAGAATTCTGCGTGACATAAATATTAACTGGACCACCATTCAGTCTCCTACAATATTAACTGGACCACCATTCAATCTCCTACAAACTCCCTAAACATAAACTTCTATAACTTTACCCAACTAATCAACTCCACAACCAGACCTTCAAAGGACTTCTCCTCTGGAAGCACCCTTGACTGGATTCTAGTCTCTTACCCTCATTACATCTCTGATAGCGGTACCCTCACGACTCTCTAAGTGATCATCTTCCCACTTTTGCCCATCGCGTTTCCTCCTCCATACAACTATCTCATGAAGACATCTCCACACGCTCCCTAAAAAAATCAACCCCAATACCTTCTCAAACTCACTAAAACATATAAACTGGTATCCACTAAAAACTCTGTCCTTAGCTAATGCCATAGCCTAGTTCAGTACAACATTCCTAAAACTTTTAGACACCTTTGCTCCCCAGAAAACAAAAAGAATAAAAAGCAACTCTGTCCCTTGGTTAATCAAAGACACCTTAGTAGTTATGCACCTCCAAGACAAAGCTTGGAAACACCACCAGAAAAATACAAATCCCATTACCCTTAATGAATACAAAATACTCCAAAATAAAGCAAAAAAAACTTATTATATCTGACTGCGAATCCTATTATTCCATACTCCAAAATAACCACAAGACAAACCCAAAAACATTCTGGGATGGAATCACCTCTTTCTTTAATCCTGGCAGAAAAGAAACCCCATGCCCTGATCCTAATGCCTCTGACATGAACCTAGCCACCCAATTTAACTCTTTCTTCACTCTATTACCAAATTAACTTCATCTTTCACTAATAATCCTACCTCCTCACCACCACCTTCCCCCAACTCATCCTCCCCTAGTATTTCCTCCTCCAAGCCCCCTCCCTTGTCTCTGAATCCCATACCTATATCTACAATAACAAAACTTTTACTGAACCTGAAACCATGTTCCATTGCCCATGATAATATTCCCTCCTACTTTCTCAAGACAACCGCAGAGGCCATTGCCTTCCCCATCTGCATTCTAATAAGCCAATCAATCAAAGAAGGCTATGTACCCCAACTATGGAAAAAAGTCTTTATTATTCCCCTTTATGAAGGAGGCAACAAGAGTAATATACTTAATTTCCATCCCATTGCCATCTTATCCCCCATCTCTAAACTGCTTGAAAAATGTATCCATCTACAACTCTTACCATATCTCATAGATAACCACCTACTAACTCCCACACAGCAAGGATTCAGGCCTGGCCACAGTACTACCACCGCTCTCCTCTCCTTCATAGAAACTGTAAACAAGGCCCGTGACTCTGGCTGCACTGTATCCACTCTCCTCCTAGACCTATCTAAAGCTTTTAATACTATCTCTCACAAGCTTTTACTAACTAAACTCTCTAAACTAAATTTGTCCCTCTCCTCTATCAACTGGTTTACCAGTTACCTCTCTAATAGGCAACAGGCAGTCAAATGGAAGAAACCATCTCCCCATTCCTCAATACTCCCACAGGTGTA